>NC_066862.1:11642834-11912834 GCF_025177605.1 Cucumis melo
TGTAGTCGATGTTTTTTTTTTTTTTTATCTTTTGCATTTCTTATGGTCTTTTATTAAAAATCTTCGTTGTATGAACTTTAGGCGCTTATTTTGAAAAGTTTATTGGTCTGCTTATTAAGAAGGTGATTTCTGTTTGACATGTACTTAATGTTTATGCTTATATTTATGCTTATGTTTATGCTTATGCATATGTAACTTCCGTAATGAATGTTTGCTAAGGTTCATTTTTTTCAAATTTGCAGGTACTTGAAAAATCCATGGACTATGTTATCGATCAAGTTCTCATTTATGTGTCAGTTTGATTAGATTAGGTCACACATACATGTAATATTACAGTAAATTTATCTTTTGGATTATTGTAAAATCTTTACTGATAATGTAAGTTAAATATTTTATTATCAATATAAATATCTTTCCAAACATATGTGCGCAATGCTGAAATTTGGTATTTTTTTTAAACAAGAAATATATGACAGAAAAAAATGTGTTGCGAAAATGAAGAATAACGACATCAAACATGTGTCGACATATAAGTCTTTATTAAATAGAAACAATGTCGTTAAAACACATTTCTTGACAACAATTTTGTGTAACGAAACATTTACAACGACAATATAATAGTGTCGAGTAATATTGAAACATGGCACTCTTAAAGCGTCGTTATAAGAGTATTAATGACAATATATTGGTGTCAAGTGATAGATAACGGTGATACATTTAAATTGTTAATATAATAGTATTAATGATTATATATTTGTGTCGTGTGACAGATTATGGTGACACATTTAAAGTGTCAATGTAAAGGTATTAATAACAATATATTTGTGTCAAGGTATAGATTACGGTGACATATTTAAAGTGTCAATGTAAGGGTATTATTGACAATATATTAGTGTCAAGGTATAGATAACAATGATACATGATTTGCGTCAATGTAAGGGTATTGATGACGATATATTGGTGTTGAGTTATAGATAATGATGACATATTTATTGCATCAAGGTAAAGGTATTAATGACACAATTTTGGTGTCATCTAAGCATATTTAATGACACATTTTCCAAAGTATCGTTAAATAGCCTTTCTTGACAGTGGCTTCAACGATGCGAAAATTGTGTCACTGAAAGTCTTTATGACACAAAATTTACGTCGTTAAAGCCCAAATTTGTAGTAGTGTCGGCTAGTAATACGCTGAATAAGAGGAGCACAATTGGTAGGACGTAACCTATCAGTAAGTAAAGGAAGCCCAAGATAGCGAACATGGAGGTTTCCAAGGACAAAACTCATACTAGTAGCCAGACGTGAATATAAGCAAAGCAATACATACAGGAGATAAGGTTTCACTTCATCATAGCTGTTTAGAATATACCAATGTGATTTCTCTAACCCATCAAGGGTTAATTATCAAAATATGACACCACCTAACCACTTTATGTATTGAGAGAAAATTGATAGACCACAATTGTTGATCTCTTCATCATCAATGTTATCATTATTTCGATCCCCTCTAAATCTTGTTTCAATGATATTTAAATGCATAGAACAAAAATTCAACAATTCATTTATGACATAAGCTTCTACAAATGAACGTTTAGGTCGAGCTTTTTTTCTAACATATTGCTTAAAATACCACAAACTCTTGAGACAACATGAACCAAATTACATATGTTGGAACCAACATCATGAAAGTAATAGCAACATATAATTCACATACCTTTCGATTGGATACATCCAACTATATCCAACATGTCCAACAATTCTTGCTTCTCACGATAAATGGATAGCTAAATGGACCATCACATCAAAAAAAGCTGGCAGGAAAATATTTTCCAACTTATATAAGAGTAGTACTATATCATCTTGCATTTTGTCTAGTTCTGATGTGGTCAAAGTTTTTTCACATAGAGCATGGAAGAAATTTGACAACTCTGATATAATGGTAGGAATGTCCTTATGTAGATAAGGTCGAATGCTAATTGGGAGAAGTCTTCGTAATAAAACATGATAATCACGGCTCTTTAAACCATATATTTTGCCTTCCTTCAAATTAACAAAACGAGATATGTTTGATCACATCAGTAGTTATTGGCAAAACCATCTGTAAACTTCATAGACTTCAAGAATGTACGAAAGTCCACATTTTTAGCAGTAGTTAACATGTAGGAAGCATGAGACTTTACACGTTTATTTTCAATCTCTTGTATGTGAAGCTCCTTTCTTATTTTCAAGTTAGTTAGATCCTTACGAGCTTTAATGGTGTCTTTAGTCTTTCTATTGATGTCCAATATCGTTTCCACCAAGTTATCACAAATCTTTTTCTCAATATGCATCAGGTCAAGTTTACGACATAGTTTATGGTTTTGCCAATAAGAAAGATTGAAGAAAATGCATTTTTTAGTCTAATTGTGCTCACCATTTGTTCTTTTTCGTTTGATATCACATCTTGTAGGATTTTTGCTCAACAGTAGAAAAGTTATAAAACTCAATTGATTTATAATATTTTGTCTAGATAAAATATTTGGAGCTGCTCGCATTTCTTGTTTTCCATCATGTTGCCTACCTTTACCGTCATGCATGTATTAAAGGTAGATATCGACGATGTCCCATATAAAAAAATTTTCTCTTTAGTCCCATTGAGCTTGTGTCAATATTCCAAACGAGGCATGCTTTATAATCTTTTGTCCTCCCACAAGATAAATCACCATAAGCTGGAAAATCATTTATTATACACAATAGTGCAGCACGGAGTTAAAAGAAAGAAGCACTAAAACTATCATACGTTTGAATACCATCCACCCATAACTCATTTAACTCATCTATCAATGGTTGTAAGTAAATATCAATTTGTTTACCAGGAAACCTTGGACGAGGAATGAGTAAAGATAGAAAAGTGAATGGTGCTTTCATACACTTCCAAGGAGGCAAGTTGTATGGAATGACTATAATTGGCCACGTGTTGTATTATGTGCTCAAGTTTCCAAATGGATTAAACCCATCAGAAGAAAATGCTAATCTAACAGTTTGAGCGTCTGAAACAAAACAAAGATACTGGTCATTAAAATGGTTCCAACCCTCAGCATCACCAGGATGTCGAAGTATGCTTTCAATTTCATACCTCTTATCTTTGTGTCACCTTATATCCTTTGTAGTATGTTTTGAAAGAAATAATCTTTGCAATCTTGACTTTAGAGGAAAATATCTTAACACCTTATGTGGAATTTGTTTCCCCTTTCTATTATTCAACATATATCTAAACTCTCCACAATGCGGACATTTGTCAAGTGATGCATAATCTTTACAAAATAAAGCACAATAAAATTTGCACACATGAATTGATTCATATCCCATCCCTAGGTCACGTCTTTTTTTAGCAATTATAGTAGGAGATAGGTACCTTCACACCATCCAGAAAGGCTTCATTTAATAATTCAAGCAACATATCAAAGGATTTATCGCTCCAACGACTAAGCACCTTAATGTGCATAAGTTTCACCAAAAATTTAAACGAAGTGAACGTTAGACATCTCGAATATAAATCCTCTTCTATTTGAGGAAACATTTCACTTATTCTATTGGACTCATCTTGCTCGTTTGATCATCTTCTAGTTTCTTCAAACATTGGCCCATGTAGATCATGAATCATATCTAGCATCTCTTCATACAGAGTATCTCTAACTCCAATGTTTTCTCTAAGATTTACATTCTCTTCTCTACATTCACTTAAATTTGAAAACATCGAACTTAGAAACCTCAAATTAGACCTTAAAAATAGAAAATGATCGACAATCTCAGTGGAATATCCATCACCTATAAATCGGGGACATACCATATTTATACAATTTGAACAAGGACATCTTGTTCTTTCCTCTTCGTCTAAATGATTAGTTGTAATTTCGATAAAGTTAGCAACACCATCGAAATATTCATTAGAAGCTCGATCTCTTAAACTTATCCAACTTCGATCCATAATAAGTACAATGCTTAAAGTAAGTTAGAAAACCAAGTGTTAGAATCATAGCCATATGTAAATTGTAAAATATCACACAAATAATGGATGAGAAGTCCAATGACAATTGCCTACAATTGCCACAAAATATAACCTACAATTCAATTCTTAGAATGAGAAAGGGAGGCATATTGAGTGGAAGCACAACATAAGCTCCTCTTATAAGGTGATTATAGAAGGAGTATTTTAAAATGAAAATACTTGTCTCAAGAGTCCTCATAAACTCATTCCAAGTCTAAACACTAGAAGATAGTGGTAATTTTAGGATCACTAACCAGCGAATTGTCTATTTTGTTCTAGAATACCCCAAATTCTACTAAGCTCTTAGTCTAGTTTTCTAGTTTTGATCCCTTCTCTTAAAATGATGCACTAGATCAACTACGTGGGTTGCAGTTAGATTAAGAATTGTTCAAGCAGGTGGCTGACAAACGTTTCTTCAGTTGCCGTCGATGAGAAGTTTGGTCGTTCGAGCAGGATGTCGGATCCGATGGGTTGATCGTTGATGGGTTGCCGCTTGAGCAAGTTTTCAGATCAGAAATGCGTCCTCAATTTTGGGGCTCCGTGGTTCACAGTCGATGAGAAGTTTGGTTGATCGGTGGAGGTGGAGGTTTTTGAGATTATTAAGAAGTTCGTCGTAGATGGAAAAGGCTCCATAGTTCGCTGTCGATTTTTAGGTGGAGGGGTTTTTGGGAATATTTTTGGGTTAGGAGTAGAGGGATAGGGTTTAGGGAAAAAATATAATTAATAAATTATTTAATGAAAAAGTTAGAGGGAAAAATTAAAATGGGAAAGGTTTTGGTAAAGTTTTAACAACGCTTATGTTTGTTGCTAAAACTATTTAATTTTTAGTGACATTATTGTTGTGTTACTAATTCTTTTAGTGACCAAATTAAAAATGTGTCACTAATAATAATATTTTGTGACAGTAGAGATATTGGCTTCTTCGTTCTTGGGGATATGGTAATCGAAATCTTACCATGCTTATGAACGTATCTCTCCAATTCCAAGTTTCGAGACTATTAACGTCTCTTAGGAGTCGGAGAGGGTTTGGTCCTATCAGCTGAAGAAAACAAAATACTATAAGAAACAAGTTAAAACTCATATATGTTTTCGCAATTATCGTCAAATTACTGAAACTCACCTGAATTGTCGCTCACTAAGAACGATCCTTCCACATTATTGAACTCGTCATCGAACTCGAGAAACCGAGCATCTGTCTTCTCGAAAGTACTTGGAAATGATGACATAGTACCTGTGGGCATAAAAACAAACATTAATTACGAGTGCCTGATCAAATTGAATATATAAAATATTGAAATATGTGCATGCGTGATTCGTCACCATTATTCGTTGTTGTTTGATGTGACAATCATCTAGAAGTCAACAGTGACATGACGCACAACTGATCTTCCAACCATAGCAGGATCAATGTCAGGCATGCATAGAGTGTCATTCTTAATGTGTTTATTCATATGATGTCTGACAACGATTTCCAGTACACTCAGTTGCTCATTCTCAACATCTTTCACTATGAGAACGTCTCATATACACTCATTCTGGACCACTTGAACAACTTTCCAATTGGTACCATTTCTTGGGTCTTCTAGGTAAAATACTTGGTGTGTCTGCGTCACGAGAATGATCAATTCCTCCACGAACAAAAACTATGATGTGCTGATTGATTTCTACCTTAATTCCATGAAAGTTCTTTGGCTTTTGTTGCTATTGATGTCAAACCACCTGCACTTAAATAGCCAAACATGTCGTCCCATCGGATATTGAATGTCCAATACTTCATCTAGGACACCATAGAAATTGTTGTCGTGCACTTCCATTGCCACAGCTTTCACCGATTACCATGACTCCACTGTTTTGTGTAGTGCATCAAAAATCACATTTTACCATGTGAAATCTCACCCTACCGACAATGCATCCATTGTAACACCAAACGTCAAGTGAAGGTCCCATTGCAAGTGAAAAGAAATCATGAGACAGATTTTCTCTCTCATGGATTTCTATAGCTTCAAATCCACATGACAATGATTATTTACACAACTCTCAAATAAGTTAGTGCATAGAACATTAACAAATTTTTGTACACTATATTTCTGAACCATTCAAGAAGTGCTCGTTAATGTCTTTTGTATAATCACTACTACAAAATTGGGTTTACTTGACGCTTTTACAATTGATATACTAGACAGTTTTAAGAAAAACTGTCAAATACAATAAAAGGGCATCGAGAATAAGAGAGATTGAAAAAACCCAATTTTTTTGTCTTTTTCTTTTAAATACTTGACAGGTTAAAATTGTCAAGATTATTTTTAATTACTTTACATTTAAAAAATTGTCAAGTAATATATAATTTTTTCAATTAAAATTTTTCCTCTTCTAATTTTTACTTTCCCAACCTTTTTCCCCTAATTTTGTAAAAAAATTAGACACTAACAATTAATTTTCCCTCTTCTAATTTTACTCCTTCCCAAATTTTCCCCCCAATTTTGTAAAAAAATTAAACCCTAACAATTAATTTTTCGTCTTCTAATTTTACTTTTCCCCAATTTTTATAAAAAAAATGAAATCCTAACAATTAATTTTCCCTCTTCTAATTTTACTTTACCAAATTTTCCCCCCCAAATTTTGTAAAAAGAATTAACCCTAAGTTTTTCCCCTCCCAATTTTTGGAATTAACCTAAGTTTTCCTCCTCCCAATTTCTCAATCTCCCTCACACAAGGCCCTTCAAAGCTGCCACCGTTCACCATCCGCCGGTCGTCTGCCGCCGTCGTGTGAACATTTGTCTGCTACCCACGAATGCCCGCTCGGCTGTCGCCCACGAACGCAGCCCGCTCGGCTACCGCTCACGCTGCCCCACGATCGAAATCGCTTAGCGCAGCAAGCCGTCACCCCTACACAACGCAACCCGTCTTCACCCGTCGCCGCTACACGATTCTCCTTCCGCAACCGTCACCGCAAGCCGTTGCTACACGATTCGCCGCCGTCGCTTCACGTTCCGTCTTCCGCAACAGGCTGACGCAACCCGCCGTCGCAATCGACCGCCGCCCTGAATTCTGGCCTATTTTCCTCCTAATTTTATCCGTAAGTCATTTTAATTAGATTTGTTTTGATGTCATTTATTTTTTTCATTTTTTATTTAGTTTCATGCTAATTTCTGCATCTATCTATTATTTATTTTCGATTTTGTTTGGTGTTGGAGATTGAGGGGATATGAAGTTTCTTGATGTTAGAGATTTAGTGTTCACTTTAGCCCACTGTGTGTATTGGCCAATACAACTTTGTTATTGTATTATTTTCAATTAAGTTTATAGAGGAAATCATGGACCACCAAGCTTTTCTATTTGGGATATCATTGAAGTTATCTTATAGGGGAAATCGTGGACCACCAAGTTTTTCTATTTGGGAGGATATTGAAGTTATCTTATATTGAAGTACTCACTAGAAACGTTTAGGAATTGTTTTGGATGTACTTTATAGTTGATTTCATCCACTTAAAAAACCTAAAAAAACAAATCAAAATAAGCACTTATAGTATGTATTTTGATATTCCTTTGTGAAGAAGGTAGAGTACCCATTTAGACTTTGTTTTAATAATTGCATTTGTTTGCATGCAAGTTCTTATTCCTTTGTATTTTGATTGTTGGATTTTAATGTTATAGATTTGGTTATGGCCTATAGTAACTTGTATTCTTTTTGTTAGTAGGAGTTGCTAAAATCTTGTATTTCTTGTATTCTTTCATATGAATTTCTTTCATATTATGAATTTCTTGTATTCTTTCATATATTATAATTCAAATTGATAACCATTATTCAATAAATTCTCTTAGGACTTACACTTATGGATAGATCATGGATGCACAAGAGTAGGTTATCGAAAGATTATGAATTGGGTGTAGAAAACTTCATAAGTTTTGGATTTTCTAATACAAAAGATGCCTCTATTCGTTGTCCTTGTTTGAAATGTGGGAATTGTGAAAAACAAAGTCGTACTACTATTAGAGATCACTTATATGTCAATGGAATAGATGAAAGTTATAAAATTTGATTTTGGCATGGTGAACCACTACCTGAGTCATCCTTATACGAGGAATCTTCTAAGTTTGACACTCATATGTATTAAGAGAATGATGTTAGAAGTATAAATGAAATGATTGAAGTTGCTCATGAGGAGTATTCAAAAGATCCAAATGAATTTGAGAAATTGCTTAATGATGCCGAAAAACCACTATATGAAGGATGCAAAAAATTCACCAAGTTGTCCACATTAGTGAAGTTGTATAATTTAAAAAGTTAGGTAATGGATGAAGTGATATTAGCTTTTCGGAACTACTGAAAACTTTAAAGGAAATTTTGCCTACTTCCAATGAGATCCCAACATCCATGTATGAAGCGAAGAAAACTTTAGGTGCATTAGGAATGAGTTATGGAAAGATTCATGCATGCCCTAATGATTGTTGTTTGTATAGAAAAGAAAACGCTAATGCAACTGAATGTCCTGAATGTGGTGAATCAAGGTGGAAGTATGCTAATAATGCAAACGGAGGGAAAAAACAGATTCCTGGAAAAGTTGTATGGTATTTTCCACCGATTCCATGTTTCAAAAGATTGTTTCGAAGTATTGACAATGCTAAAAATTTAATTTGGCATTCTAATGAACGAGTAATTGATGGAAAATTACGACATTCCTGCAGACTCTCCAGCTTGGAAATTAATAGATTTGAAGTGGCCAGACTTTGGTTCTGAAACTAGGAATATTCGTTTAGCATTGTCAGCGGACGGTATCAACCCACACGGTGAAATGAGTTCTAAATATAGTTGTTGGCCCCTAGTGATTGTTATTTACAATCTTCCACCATGGTTGTGCATGAAAAGAAAGTTCATGATGTTATCAATGTTGATATCGGGTCCAAGGCAACCAGGGGATGACATTGGTACGTATTTAGTACCACTCATTGAGGATTTAAAACTCTTATGGGAAAGTGGTGTTGAATGTTATGATGCTAATCAAGAAGAAATATTCAATTTAAGGGTTGTTTTGTTATGGACAATAAATGATTTTCCTGCATATGAAAATCTTAGTGGATATAGTGTGAAAGGGTATAAGGCATGCCCAATTTGTGGAGATAAAACATCCGCTATAAGACTCAAATATGGGAAGAAAATGGCATACCTTGGACATTGAAGATTTCTAACACGCAGCCATCCATACCGACGTCAAGAAAAGTCATTTAATGGTGAAAATGAGCTTAAAACAATTTCAAAACCTTTGTCTAGAGAGGCTATATATTCAAGAATAAAAGACCTTGGATTTCCAAGAGGAAAGAAGAAGACAAAAAAACAACCTATAAAAGGAAGTGCAAGGAGTTGTTGGAACTGAGTGTCTTCGTTTTTTGAGCTACCATATTGGAAAGATCTTCATGTTAGACATTGTCTAGATATGATGCACATTGAAAAAAATATATGTATGAATATATTGGGTACGCTTCTTGATATTCTTGGAAAAAGTAAGGACAGCTTGAATGCTACACGTGATTTAGTCCATTTGAAAATTCGACTAGAGCTTGCACCTATCAACGGTGAAAAAAAAATTTCATTCTTCCTGCTTGTTATACTCTTACAAAGGAAGAAAAACGTTGTGTTCTGAAGACATTGTCAGAAGTAAAGGTACCAGAAGGTTATTCTTCCAATGTTAAAAACCTTGTGTCGATGACTGATTTAAAACTTAATGGTTTAAAATCTCATGACTGTCACGTGCTCTTACAATAATTATTTCCTATTGCAATAAGATCTGTGCTCCCAAAACATGTTCGGTATGCCATCACTCGGTTGTGTATATTTTTCAATCTGATATGTAATAAAGTCATCGATGTGCAACAACTGGAAAAGTTGGAAGAAGATATTGTGGTGACTATGTGTTTGCTAGAGAAATACTTTCCTCCTTCATTTTTCACCATTATGACGCATCTCACTGTACACATTGTCAGAGAAGTCAAACTTTGTGGGCCTGTATATCTTAGATGGATGTATCACTTCGAAAGATACATGAAAGTTCTAAAAAACTATGTAAGAAATAGACATCGTTCAGAGGGTTGTAATGTAGAAAGTTATATAGTAGAAGAAGCTATTGAGTTTTGTTCAGACTTCTTATCTAGGGTTGATCCTGTTGGGCTAGGCATTGATAGATTAGATGCATCTTTAGACAATTTAAGCTTTGGTAGACCATTATCTGCAGGAGTTTTCGTCAAACCTGAACAAGATCTTCTATACCAAGCTCATCGGTATGTTTTGGCTAATACAATTGATGTGCAACCATATATAGAGTAAGTTAAAGTTTCAATTACCTTGTCTTCGGTTTTCTATTTAATTAATGACGTAAACTTAACTATACATTACAATGTTTCAATGTTCAAGTAAACACGTGGAGGTATTGCAATTGAAATACCCAAATAAGGTTCTTCATCAAAAATGGATTCAAGAAGAACACAATCGAACTTTCATATCTTGGTTAAGAGAAGAAGTAAAATTTTAAACTTACTTACTGATATTTTTTTATGATGAATTTTGTAATTACGTTAAGGTACTTGTCTTGGTAGGTTGCATCTGAGATTGGGATGGGAAATGTTGAAATTTCAGATAACTTGAGATGGATTGCTCATGGCCCTCATCCTTTTGCCATTAAGTATAATAGTTATGCCATTAATGGATGCCGCTATCACACGGAGTCTTATGATAAGAATCGAAGTGTTCAAAATAGTGAAGTTAGTTTAGTGGCCAAAACAATGCAAGTGTCTAGTTCGAAAGATAAAAATCCCATCATTGGAGATATGTCCTTTTATGGAGTGATTCAAGACATATGGAAACTTAATTACAATAAGTTCAATGTTGTAGTGTTTAGATGCGATTGGGTTGAGAACAATAATGGTATGAAGATTGATGACCTTGGTTTTGTCTTAGTTAATTTAAAAAGAATAGGTCATAAGTCTGATTCATTTATAATGGCAACCCAAGCAAGACAAGTTTCTTACGTTGAAGATCCAAGTGATGCTAGATGGTCAATTGTGCTTACTCCACCACAGAGAGATTATGAAGATCAATCAAATGACGATGAACTTGGAGATATCATGTTACATTGTCAAGGAGTACCTAGTGATATGTCAAATATCGATGGAGGTAACAATTTGGATGAGAATATGTCAACATATGTACGATCAGACTGTGAAGGCATATGGATTCCTAAATAACACATCGTGGGTGGGTTTCTACTTATTATGTACGTATATGCTATGTTTGGTTTGTATATGCATAGTATGCCTAATATAATCTTCATCTTTCTTTGACAGGATATTCTCTTTACACATGGAGCCAACGATAGTAAGAGACGATCAAGACAAGGAGGTTGGTGGAGCAGAGATTGAAGGATTAGTTGTTGGAGTGGTTGATGAACATGTAGAAAAACCTAAACAACAAAGAAAGCAGAGACCAACGATTATGTTTGATGTGACACGTGTTCGAAGCGAAGGTGAGAGAAAATTGGTTGAATACAATGAAGATGGCGTACCCATTGGAGAAAATGGGGCGAAGCTTAACTCCTTTATCGGGTCGTGTGTACACTACCACATCCCCATTATCTATGCAACATGGATAGATGTGCTTGCAGAATTGAAGGAAAAGATATATACCATAGTTGAGGTAAATTTAATTATAGTAATTTTTGTACAAGTTTATTTAAATTGGCAATATGATACTAACTGACCTTTAATCTCAGGCTGCATTTATAATCGACAATAGATCTAGGAAGAGCATTCTTAAGACTGCAGGAACAACATTCCGTCAATTTAAGCATTGGTTGATGAAGAAGTATATTTTTCCTTTCAAGAATAAACCTGAACTCTTGAAACGACCACCATACATGTATTCTTATATTGACCAAAAACAGTGGGAAGAATTTGTTAGATCTAGACTATGTCCACATTTTGAGGTATCATTGAATTTATTTATATTTTATGTATTAAATATTTGTTAAGAAACTTTATAAAACTTCAATACGATGTTATATTGTGTAGGACAAAAGAAAACTTCAACAAGAGAGACAAAAGAAGAATAAGTATAACCATAGACTTTCAAGAAAATGTTATGCTAATCTTCGAGAGGAATTGGTAAGAAATAGTTTATGTTTGCATTAGTCTTAAAAGCTTCTTACTCAATGTAATGAATGTATATGTTGAAATGTAGAAAAATATACCTTCAGAAGAAAGTGAGCTTGACCGAGCTAGCATGTGGAAGAAGGCTCGTGTAGATAAGAAGGGACAATACGACAATGAAGATGTCCAAGAAGTTGTGAATCGTGTTTTAAAGTTTTATGAAATTAAATTATATTTTTGTGCATTTTTAGGATGAGATCTCCAAAACTTGTGCTGATAAAGAGCCATCTCCAAACGATATTTCGACACAAGCTTTGGGTACACGAGAGATTAGTGGACGTGTACGTGGAGTTGGTGGGTTTGTCACCCCAAATACTTATTTTTACACTGCAAAACGGAATGAAGAAATTGACAAGCTTCGTGAAGAGAATGAAAAGCTTCGTTTGAGAGTTCAAGAATTAGAGAATATTCACATATCAACACAATCTACACCGACGTCTGCACATGGATCTTGCTCCAAACCAAGATTGAAATACGATATTCAATGTAAAAAAAATGTGGAAAATGAGGTAGTTAAAGAGGAGGTGAATGTAGATGTGATTATTTTGAATGATCTACAGGAGGATGCTATAGAGGTAATTAGTTATGTTTTGGCACAACTTGATGCATGAGTTTCTATAAGTCTTATTAAGTTTATTAATGTTGGATTTATGTTTTTCTTAGGTTCGTAATGAAAAAGAAGTTGTATGTGAGTCTAATATCAAGATGCCACTGCCTTTGAAAACAATACTCAGGTTTGCTGAAAAGGTAATGGACAAAGATTCAGGAATTCGTTACCAACTACTATTCTCGTTGTTTGGTATCGGTAGGAAGACGTGTGTTCTTCGAGAAGATATTATTGATTTTTGTAACATGCAAGAAGTGAAGACTTTGACATTGGTTGCATATATGGCTTAAGTACTCATTCATCCACTCCAATCTTTTTATATAAATACTTGTTTATTGATTTCTCTATCTTTCTTAGGTATTTGCATTCAGAAGATGAACTTTCAAATTACATCTTCGTTGATCCATCCCTTATATCTGTTGGACACAACACCCAAGAAGTTAGCGCTCGCAATCTTTACAATAGATTAATGGCTTCAAAACCAAACCAACTCGTTCTTGCTCCATTCAATCCAGAGTAAGTAATTACTATACTAATCAATGAATTATGTGAAGACAATCTTGTGGTGGTGGTGGGGGGGGGGGGGGGTTATGAAATTAAATTATATGAAAACAAACTACTTTATTCTTTCTATGTAGTGATCATTGGGCACTTCTAGCTATTAATGCATACGATGAGACAATCTATTATCTTGACTCACTTCGAACAACATCAAGAGTAGATATTAAATATGTCACTGACACGTAAGTAAGCTTTTTTCATATATGATGTTTTCCATCTTAAAGTTTACTTCATTATAACGTCTAGTTATTTGTTGGTATTAGGGCTATTACTATCTTCCGATCTCATAAGAATATTCAAACAAGTCGTAAACAACCAATATAAAAAACAGTGAAGGTAAGTGTACACATATTTCTTGGCAATATGCATTATATTGGGTAATATGTGAATGTTTCTTGGCAATATGAATACTATGTGGTTGTTTCTTGGAAATATGCATTATATTGGGTAGTATGTGGTTGTTTCTTGGAAATATGCATTATATTGGGTAGTATATGATTGTTTCTTCACAATATGTACTATTTTGGATACTATGTAATTGTTTCTTGGCAATAGGAATACTATGTGGTTGTTTCTTGGCAATATGAATTATATTGGGTACTATGTGTGGTTTCTTGGCAATATTCATTATATTGGGTACTATGTATTTACAGTGTCCTTTGAAAGTTGGAGTAGTTGAATGTGGGTACTATGTGATGAGATACATAAGAGATATAATCACCAACGGGAGCATAGTAGTCACAGATTTGGTAAGTTGTGTTTAAATGATTGTTTGAATTATTTTATAAATTAAATTCAAGTAATCAAAGTATTAACTTCAATATTTTAGGTTTCATATCAGATTGATACTAGGACCTCATACAGTCAACTCGAGTTGGGCGAAGTACGAATGGAGCTTGCTGATTGTTTGGGTGGCCACATGTGAAATGGTCATAACTAAGTTCTTTTTTGGATAGATAGATAAATTTTGTTGATACTGGACATATGTGAACTAGTTTTATTGTTATTTTGTTGATACTGAATATAGGTGAACTAGTTTTGTTGATATTTTGTTGATAGTGGGATATAAGTGAACTAGTTTTGATATGGTAACGACACCTTTAGGCTACATATATATTTTGTTTATATATCGACAGATTGATGGAAAGTTAGGCTATTGTTAGAAGTTTGGGCTACACATATATATATGTTGTAATTAACTATGTAATCACCAACTTATATATGTGGTTTATTGATATATCTATGCAATTTCTTTGATGGAAAAGTTTGAGTTGATTTCAAATTTTTAATTGATGTGTATTTTAATATTGTTGGACTTCAAAACAGGTGAATGATAAAATATATGGATATTTCAAAATATATAATTTTTTATTTGAACAAACCTTATGTACTTGATACCTATAAACTGTCAAGTATAATTTCACTTGACGTGTAAAACATGTCAAAAATAAAACCCCATTATTCTTGACACAGGATTATTTGACACATAAACACTGTCAAGTGTAATTCCATAATTGACGTGTTTTAAATGTCAAGTATAATTATACTTGACACTTCGAAACTGTCAAAAATAAACCTCTTATTCTTGACACTGGATTAGTTGACGCATAAAAACTGTCAAGTATAAGTATATACTTGACGCTTTTTCAATGTCAAGTATAATTATACTTGACACGTAAAAACTATCAAGTAAACCTTCCTTATTCTTGACACTGCATTAGTTGACACATTGAAAAGCGTCAAGTAAACCAATACTTGACAGTTAAAAAGCGTTAACTAACCACAGTTTTGTAGTAGTGAATTCAAAAGTGCTTTGAACTTGTCAACGTATCAACCTCAAATGTTTCCTACTAGCGATGATTATGAGTTTGTGTAATAATAATGTATAACAAATACTTAAACAGCCAAAGGTTGAAAATACCTACTTGCGATACTTCAATGTTTCATCTACATTTTTTAGGATGTACCAATGAAAGAGACATTTTTCTTCATGTGATAGAGTTCGGACACTTGACCCCTTCTAATGGTCGTACTTTCTGCCTAAAAATTTTAAACTCATCAATCACCTCGTCATCTGGAATGCTATCATCATTTTGCAATTGACCCCTCATAACATGCTTTGTTCATTATTCGTAGTTGCACTTCCCTCACTATAAATATATTTGTGTCCATTTCAATTCATTCATCAGATATGCTTCTGCAATAGAACCCTCAAGACATGCTTTATTCAAAACTAACTATTTCAAAGTACGTAGACTTCTTTCAATGGGATACATCCAACTGTAAGAAACCAGACCAGCAACCTTTGTTTCATATGGTAAGTGAACGGTAAGGTGTACCGTTATGTTGAAGAAGGCATATGAAAATATTCTTTCCAACTTGCAAAGTATGATTATGATATCTGCTTCCAACCTTTCCAAATCACTTACTCCTATCATTTTTACGCACTAGTCACGGAAAAAAACTACATAGTTCAATAACAATGGTGTACACATTCCGGTAAGTATGCTCGAACACCAATAGATAGAAGTCGATGTAGCAAAACATGTCAGTCGTGTATTTTGAGACCTAATATTTTTCTGTCTCTTTTATTCACACATTATGAAATATTAGAAATGAATCTTTTGGGTAGACACCAGGCTACTCAAAAGGCCTTGGTTGGGGACCCAAGCCGAAGGCCCGTAGAACGACGAGTGCGAGCAGTTCGTCGACATCTTGTTCGCAGTCCATAAAAAAAGAGATTAAATTACAAGTTAAACTTAATGAAGCTTTGGAACGGATTGAAGTACAAGATAGAAATCATCAAGCGTTAGCTTCACAAGTGGAAATAATGAAAAAGATGATAGAAGAATTAACTCGAACACAACAGGGACCACCACATGAACCCTAGCTCTGCAGTACGTATACATGTGTCTATTATTCTTAAGTTTTTGCAATGATAGTATAGAGTGAACATATGGATATATATACTAAACTTAGTTACTTTTATATCATTTTAGGACTGAAGGTGTAGAATGACGCATACGCACCTCGTTGGGAGACTTTTTGTTATGTTTGTGTTTTCTTGTATTATGAAAAGTACATTTTTTGTATTAAACTTACTAATATTTTGTGAACTTATCTGTATTATCAATTTTAAATCTTTTTTTTAATTTGTGTTTGTATATTTCTTAATTTATTAATTTATATTCAATTTGTTTTAATTTAATTCAAAACGTCGGAAAAAATATTTGAGCAATCTGAACGTCGTTGTGAATGTTTGAGCAAAATATTTTAGGGAAAAAATAAAAATAAAATATTAAAAAAACATATATAAAAAGGAATTTCCGACACAATGAAACGTCGGGACTATGATGCATATGAGACATCGGGAAAAAACGTCGAAAGAGGCATTCCCGATGCCACCTTTGCCGATGTTTTTTAGGCGTTGGGAGAGGCATTTCCAACATCCTACCCACACGGCGTCAGGAATGCCTCGCCCGACTCGGTTCTTCCGACATTTATCCCAATGTCGTGATATACGTCAGCATATCCTTTCCCGATGTATTTTTCATTTTCGCTGACGTATTTTAGCGTCTGGAGTACCCCCGTCTCTTGTAGTACTTCAACTAAGAGCCATTGTAGGAGGTCTTAACCTGGGTACAAATCTACAAGATCTTATCAATTAAAGGCAATAGAAGCAGACCGAAGAAGACAAGGAAGTAGAAAGTAAACTGTGGGTGATTGAGTTGAAATAAATCCAAAGTGAGTTACGTGACAATTAAACATAATTAATTTTAAGTTGAGATTAAGGCATTAATGATCAAGAGTCTATCTTGGGCAATATGTTTTGTTTAAGCCCGAGCTAAAGAGAATGAACTTAGTCAGCTCGAGTCATTTTAAGGTGATAATGTGGGGTCGAGTTGGGAGGTTAAGCTCAAATTAGTAAGCATATTTACAAGATTACAAATAAATGTGAATCTATACATGCATGTTTGCATTAATTTGGCCATGGTAATTTGCATGACCAAGTATGTAAGCATGTACAAGAAAATTTTGGACAAGATTCAATCTCGTAACTTTTGTAAACCCATGATTGAGATAATTGATTTGAGATTGTTGAGATGCTAAATATGTTCTATGTAACTGAGTAATGATTATTTGTTAAGGTCGAGCTTATTGAAAGTGATCCGTAATGACTTAAGCAGTGACAGCTCGAATTGATAATGTTGAAATTAATAGCTAGCACTGACTCAAAAGTTGGGAGGTAGTATCAATTTTAAATACAAAAGATCGACTTATATAATGTTTAAGCTACAGATAATTAACGTGAGGTACATTGAAAAAACTTGAGATATTTTCTACTTCCTTTTCTCTTAATTGAGCCTTATTGAAACTTGATTCTAACTTGAGCGTTAGAGAAGATTTGACTGAACACCACACTAGTGTTTAGTCTTGTACATTTTGTAGAATTTTAGGACCCGTTAGGTAATGTTCATGTTTCCTGTTTTCTATTTATGTTTTCATTTTTTTAAGAAACGAAGGTGTTTGATAACGTTCCTTGTTTCTCGTTTTAAAAAAAAATTAGAAACATTGGTTATTTTATAAGGAATTATTGGGAACAAAAATAAGTTATTTCCATCCATTCTGTTCTCATTTATTTCGTGGTTTCCATCAATTGTTTTCCTTTTCTACTTCACTTATTCTCTTTTTGGCTTTCCTCTTCCTCTCCTCGATCGATATCATCTTTTTCCTCTCCACATCAGCTTTTTGTGCGTGTCATTGTCTTCTCTCTTCACCAGCTCTGTCCTCTAGGTCTTCGTTTTCGCACGCTCTATTTCTACGATTTTGTCTTCGTTGGCTCTGTCTTCTCTCTTCGTCGATGACAAAGGTATTTAGATTACTCCATCTTCTGATCTCTTCGTTGGTTACAAATCTCCATCTCCGATCCCATCTCCATCTACTTTAAATCTCCAATCTCCATCTTCAATCTTCATCTTCTCTGATTCTCTTTCTCTTAACAAAGGCATGTATTTATTCGTTTTAGGGTTTTGGTTCTGTACTAAATTTTTCTCCGTGTTATAACTTGTGATGGATTTCTATAGGCTAACCTTTTAGGCTGTGATTTTAGGGGCAATAATGAAATTTAAGATCAGAACGAGCATTTGTAGCAATACAAATTTGTTTGCTGCTAAGATTTTTATTTTAAACGTACAATTTGTAGCAAATTCTTGATTGAAAGTTTCTTAATGATTTTTGTTCTTATTTGTCAAAGCCTTGAAAAAAATTAATTGCAAAGCTTGATATTGGAATCGCTTATTGAGTATTTTTTTATGCTCATATTTTGTCTTGTGTGCTTATCAATTGGGATTGAATAAATTTGATTGCTTTCATTTTCACCTCTATTAGCGAATTGATGTTGTTCCATAAAATCTAAAAGAGAGGGCTCAAAATTGGAATGGTGGTTTTATCTTCCTCATTAGGAAACAAAACTTTCATTAAACGGGTTGAAATAGAAAAGTTGCCTACAAATAAAGCTTCCTTGGTTGGCTTCCTCTTAATGTATATATTGGTCTATTGGTCTATTTCTTTTTTTTTTCTTTTGTTAAATTCATCGTTCCTTTTTTTTTTTTTTTTTGTATGAGGATTTTATAGTTTGATCTAGAAATTGTTTGTAATAAGTTGCTTGCGCTGAAGCATATAAATTGTGAGTGTAAGGCCATAATCACGTACCACCAACACAATAAAGACCCTGTGGCAAGGATGTTAAACGAAGAGATTTTTTATAGTAGAACATATTCCAAGAAAGGATATATGCGTGAGGACCTGGCCCAAAGAAAGGAAGTTCGATTGGAGAGGATCCTTGCTGGGAATTCATTTCGGATAAGCATATGGGACATCCCGCGAGGAAACGTGAAAAGAGAAGAAGGCAACTCAAAGAGAAATGCTTGTCTAAGTCATATCGCGTGAATGTAATCGATGCGATAAGAGTAAGTAATGAGGAAGAGGCTTACAGTGAATGTCAAAAAATTAGACATTTAATGTAATAATGCAAAAAGAAGTACCTACGCCTAAGGGAGTGTAACGAGTAGTAAATGCCCTGTTGACGTGTTTGGATGACCCAAAAGTACGTATTTGTGGCTTTTTGAGAAGATAGAGAGAGTTAGACGATTAAAGAATTTGGCTTTCCAAAGAGATAAAGTTTAAATCTCAAGAAAATGTCTAATCACCACTGGCTCATAACCTACGTGTCGAGTTTGGATTGGCTACATGGTGTGATAGAATCGATGAGCAACATATGTAAAGTGTGGAAGTGACTCTTGGATGTGAACGCTATTATAAACAGAGCCAAAGATAGAAAGGAAACAAAAAGTCTTGTTCGGAAGAGTTAGATTTTTTTATGAAAGTGACAAGGGGAAGTTCGGAGTGCATAACAACGAGATGAGAGAACCGCAAGGAGAAAAGAGGAATCCAAAAGCAAAGAAGGAAGGGGTTGAGGCTAAGTATATTTGTGAGTGACAGAAAAAGATTTTAACGTGATTTCCAAAATTTTCATTTATGATTAAATATTTTCTTTGCTTGTATATGAGTTATGAATAAATGTTCGTGAGTGATTCTTCCTAAACAAAATAAGTATCTCTGTAATAAATGTTGTATTTGAGTAACTTTCATAAGCAAAATATTTGTGAATCTTTCATCAATGGAAGAAATGTTTTACGAATGACTTCCATAATTAGTTAATGATGTGTTTGTAAACTTGATACGTGAAAAAGGCATTCAGTTGATGAATGTATTCTTTCGTTGATTCTTATAGTATGATATTTTTACTACTTAAATATTATGTAAGGAAAGTAAGATGGAGAGCTAGCCTTTTTGTTTACTGTTTGTATTGGTTGTCTAACAAAAGAATGAGAGATCTATCATAAGACGCTTGTGTAAATCCCAGGTAACTCGTATGATGCTGGTTGAGTGCGAATTCCAGGTCTAGGCGAGGTGAGAATCCCATGTCTAGGTGAGTTTATAATGAGACGTCGGTCAAATGTGAGGCCCAGGTTGAGAAAGATTGAATGTGACGATGCACTGGTGTAAATCTCGGGTAACTAGTATGACACTAGGCATGTGCGAGCCCCTAGTCAGCGAAGGAAGATTCCTAGGTTTTAGAATGGGCTTATGGTGAAATGATTCCAGCATATGGCATTGTAGTGCTCATTGTGGGAAAGATGTTGGTGAGACGCTAGTGGAGTGTAACTTCCAAGTCTACGAATGTGAATGTGACGAGACGCTGTTTGATATCCCAGGTAACTCGAGTGATACTAGAGAGAGCGAATCCCAAGTTAGTGTGGGGAGATTAATTCCCAGGTTACAGAATGACCTTAAGTTGGTGATCGTGGTACAATTGGTAACTCGTTGAGTAGTTATTTGAATTGTGATTGTTATGCAATTTGTATTAACTGTTAGCTACGACGAACTTCATATGTTGTGATTACTATTTATTTTATCGTGGATTTCTTGTAAATTCCCTAAAAGTATTTCTCAAACCCATCACTCACTAAGTCCGTTTGACTTCTGTTTTAAGTTTTCCCTCCTTGGGAGGTTAGGTGTTAAAGCCAAACGAAGGATGGATCTTAGACATTGTAGCCTAGGTAAGGAGGGAATGAAAATTTACTCTATAGCCTTATGTAACATGATAGTCGCGTCATCTTATCTTACGTCTAAGGAACCGGTTGGTATGTGCATTACTCCTTAGCGCAAATGGCTCAACTCAGAACGAAAGCAAGTGCAATACCCAGACTGGTAAGGAAAAGCCCCTAGAGAGCTGAGTTAGGGAAAGGAAGCCTAAACACTATTCATAAGATTGATGGTGGATGGGCGTTCGGGTAAGGGATAAAGTGTCACCTTTACACACCTCTAAGTACCGCCAACAAGAGTAATGTTTGATGATGCAGAGAGAAAAGGGTCACTGAGAACTGTCCTTGAGTTGGGATGTTGATGACTCGAGGGGAAGGGGTTGAAGAAATGGGTCTCGAATTCCTAAAGACCTTAACTCGTAGAGCTGCACCTTTGTGCCGAAGAGAATGAGGTTCATTGGTACACGATGAGGCGAGCAAACTAGACGTCAAGTGGGAAAAGATCTGTAGGTGAAGGGAGAGACTTAAAGATTATGGTTAAGTCTTATAAAAAAAAGTCTAAGTTCTGTTTTTACTTTATTGTTAAGTGTTAAGTTAATAAAGAAATAGAAGTTTGTACTTATTCCATTGCATTACCTTGTGTCTGTTGTGTAACTAGTTGAAAGGTATTGTTAAGCTAAATATTAAAGGTTAGGTGTTAAGGTTAAGCTAATGAAAGTTAAAGTTGTTGTATTTTGCTGCAATGTGTTAAGAAAGCTTGGTGTTTAAGCCTTGCTTTAAGCACTTGTTGATAAGTTGTTCCACTCACTAGGCATTTGATGTTATCCCGAGGTATGGTATGTGTTGAGGGCCTAGGCAGCATGCCTCCACTAGGTTGCGAGAAGCAATTTTTGGGACAGGGTGTGACAGTAAGAGTTTGTATTTGCTAAGCATGTCTAAATGCTCCTCACGTTGATTGGTATTGTTATATTGTTACATTGTCCATTTTTCTCTAAAGCATCATATAATAGAATTAAAGGTTAAATTTTGTTTTGTTTCTTTCAATTCTGAGTATTGAGGACATAATGACTTACTTTAAAATCAATATTATATTTTAAATGTGACAAAAATCATCTGAATAACGTTGTGTCTATGAGGTTGTTAAAATTGATGGATTAAGAAGTGAGGGACCATGGTTAGACAAGATTGAAACTCTATTTATAAACTTAATGGATAAAGAGGTTGCAATGGCAGTTGACCATCCATAACACTTACAAAGACTAGTTAGAATTATATCAAAAGCCAACTAAATGCTAGTACATGATATAATTATTCTCATGATCAATTGAAAAACAAGTTCAATAAATTAAGAGAAATTTACAAAGACTTCAAAAAGATATTGAGTGATATGACAAGAAATGGTCGGGACCCATTATTAGGCACTATTTTTATGCATGCCCAATTCAAGAAAGAGAGATTTCATAAATAGTACTCTCTAGATGTCACTTAGGGATGTTTTAGAATTCTGTCATTTACTTTTTAATATTAAACTTGGACATGGATTTTATATGTTTTGAACAAATTCACAATCTTTGTATATTTCTATTTTGATCGATAAAAGCAAAACTTACTTTCATATGTGTATGAATTTCGTGGCTGCTAGATGTTGGTGAGTGATGGCGAGTGATCCCTCATGTTGTTGAGTGATGGTGAGCGATCACTCATGTTGTTGAGTGTGGTAAGCGATCGCTTATGTTGGTGATCAATGAGCAATAGTGAGCAATCGCTAATGTTAGTGAGCAATGATGAGCGATCACTCATGTTGTTGAGCAATGGATGTTAAGGGATGGTGAGCGGTCGCTCAAGTTGGTAAGCGATGGATCTTCTTTATCATGTTTGACTTTATGGTTTTGTGTTTTTTTTAACCACTACAAGAAATCTGGTTTTTAATGGCGACCGACATCTTTACGAGCGTTATTAAAGGACTTTAATGTCGGTTGGGCTTTAATGTCGGTTTATAACCGACATTAAAGTCCTTCAATGTTGGTTATAAACCAACATCGTCTTTGAAGGTGTTATTGAATACCTTACACTTGTTGTCTAACGTGTTCTAAGATATATACCTTTGATGTCTATCGTGCTTCATTTCCATTGGATGCTTCCCAATTCTCTATGATTATACATCAGATGGCTGAATCACATTTTCATCATTTAATCAGACTTTAGAGATTGGATTTGGACGTTTAAGATCATACAAAATAATAAGCACAAATATAGATATGCAACTTAATATGTTTGCAATAAGAAAACTAAAACTTCTGAATGGTATGTGCAGAAATTCTGCCCATGTATGATATGTGCATACAAATTCTGATCCAGACTCAATTTAAGATCATACAAATTCTAAAACTTTATACAACCCAAGTATGATATGTGCAGAAATTCTGTCTAGGATTCCATGTTCAGAGAGGAATTGTTGATGGATACCTTATTATGATTTACCTACAATGTACAATCTACTTGAAGGCAGCCGAGGTTCTGAAGTAGCTAAACACATCGTTCCTTCAAATTGAAGCCAATACTCTGTCAGAGATCAAAAATATCTAATAAGAACATTTATGGTTTGCTTTTTGAACACCTTAGCTTTTAACAAGTCGATAAGAAATGGAAGCAAGGGCATACCATTACGGAAAAACAAGCGGATTTCAGCTTTCTTTCTTAATTATCCTGTTAGTCAAAAGAAAGTACAATCAGATAGGCTTTCTCCATGTATAATTATTCAAAGAAACATGAAATCAAAGTTCCTTTTAGAAAAAGAGAAACAAAGAGTGCAAGCAGTGTGCATATCTAAATCGAAGACCAAAAACATTGCAGCTTAAACCCCAAATTAAAAAAATTGTGACCACTTGAAATAAGATGGAAATTACCGTTGCTGTGAAGCTTCTGCTGCCACCATCGAAGTTAGATGTTAGCGTTAAGTAGGGACGCTGTCGTCGAATGCACTTATAGCTTGAATAACACGGTGAAGGCCCCAACAGCTGTGATTTCACCAATAGCAACGGTTAGAATGTGAGAGGGAGACGTGAGCAATTTTGTTTAGAAGGTGGATGCAGAAGCTATGAGTGTTAAAGGTAGGAGTGGCATTAATAGTCTGGGGTGAGAATGTGAGAGGGAGACGCGGACGAGTTTGTTTAGAAGGAGGGAAATGCGGGTGAAATTGTTTAGAAGGGTGAGGGAGTAGAACGACAATGGTAGTGGCAAGGAAATTGGTGACGGCGAGCACAATGGTGGCGGCTAGCACAATAATGGCAGCGATGGTTATTTGAAGAAGAAATGGACATCGGAGAAGAAATGGGTGGATCCCATTTGGAGAAGCAAGGGTTTGCGCTGCGAAGTAATGACTAAGGAGAAGAGCGAAAGAGTAAAGTATGAAAGAGAATTTGATATTTTTTGACAAAATAAAATTATTAAAATTAAAATTAAAATGGACCTTTTATGTCGGTATTCAAAAGGGAGGACCTTTAATGTCGGTTTTAAACCAACATTAAAGCTTACTCTTTAATGTCGGTTTTCTACCGATATTAAAGCTTACTCTTTAATGTCGGTTTTCCACCGACATTAAACATCCGCCTTTTCAAAACCGACATTAATGTTCATTTTACATTTTTCTCAACAGACATTAAAGCCCATATTACTTCTAGTGAACATGGCTTCATTTTTTTTTCTTTTTGTGATAAGATGGATTTGTATGTTTTTTGTATTTGATTTAAGGATATACCAGTGAATTAAAATGGATTTGATTTAAGCTAATCATTTTGAGGATTTTGATTCTAACAACGATGATGATGTCATCTGCATCCTTTCACTTTATTCTACATGAGCTTGCACAAGATACAATCTTCTAAACAACCATGTAGAACCTCTACATTGAAAGGACGAGATTATATGATCGAGTTGTTAAATGGAAACAATAGTATATGTTTTGATTGTTTTAGGATGAAAAGAGTTACATTCATAAGGTTTTGTGAAGATTTAAAATCCAAGATAAATCTGAAAGCATCTAGATATATCACATAATGAAAGCAATCGTATAGCAGCATAAAGATTTCAAAATTTAGGTCATACTATTTCTCTAGCTTTTAACCTTGTTTTGAGGTAGGTTTGCGAGCTTGGAGTAGAAATTATTAACTCACCCAATATGGACACTATACCAATGGAGATCGTATCAAATTTAAAATAATACCCTTTCTTTAAGGTAATGCTTAATGTTTTGATTTATTTTCAGAAACGTAATGTTTTGAAATATATTTTTATTTATGATTATTCTTTAGGATTATATTGGTACTATTGATGGTACTCATGTTGCTGCAAGTATTCAATGAACAAATATCATTTCATGGAAAAAAAACTAACACAACATGGAATATAATGTGTGTTTGTTCATTTGCTATGTTATTCATGTATATCGTGTCTGGTTAGGAAGGATCGGCCAATGATTCTCACATACTTCTAGAATGTATCAAGAATCTCGATAATAAATTTCCTATGCCTAAGAGAGGTAAATAATTATGAGTTTTTAGAACTTTAATTAATGACTTTATGATAATTATTTAATTCAAGATGAATACTATCTTGTCGATTCAGGATATTCAAATATGCAAGGATTCTTAGCACTATTTCGCGATCAGAGATATCATTTACGAGATTTTAGGGAAAGAATACATCATCCTCGAGATAGAGAAGAAGTGTTTAACTATCGACATTATTCACTATGCAATGTCACTGAACGTTGTTTTGGTGTGTTGAAGGCTAGATTTTCTATTCTTAAGCAAATGTCTCGATACCCAATCAAGACATAAAAATATACACCAATAGCATGTTGCACGATTCACAATTATATTAGATTGAATGATTGTCCAGATGATCTATTCAATGACTTTAACAATGAATCAATGATCATTGAAGATACACATAATTTATTGGCCAATCAAATTTGGGAAAAGTGATATAATTGAACTAGATCTGTGTCAAAATCATCTATGATAAATGGCCCGAGTGAGAGATGATACTGTCAATCAAATTTGGACAACATTTAAAGGATAGATACAATTTTATGTCTATGTTATTCTTTTTATTTGTGCACTAGAACTTCTTTGTATTAAATGATATAAACTTTTGATAATTTTCTTTTTTATGTTTAATGCAGGACATATATTTATGTTTAATTTTGAATTGAATTAGATGTAAATAAAGTCAAATTAATAATATAAAGAATAAATCTTGAAAACGAGCAATGGAAAGAACTCTTAAGAAAACAAGAAATAAGAAACGAGAAGCAAGAAATAGTTATCAAACATATTTCTGTTTTTGTTTCTTTTTTTTTTTAAGAAGAAACAAAAACTGTTATCAAACACATTCATGTATCTTTGTTCTAAAAAAAGAAGAAACATGGAACAAGAAACAGAAAATAGGGAACGTGAACATTACCAAATGGACCACTAGACTAATCTCCTCGACTTTTGTATTAAGTTCTTTTAAAATTACCTATCTATTCCTCTATTAGAGGTGTTCCACAAATATCTATAATCATGTAAATAACTTGACGAATGAATTAATTGAATTGACTTGGTGTGTATACTAGTGGAGTGTACATACATATATCTTACATGTTGTATATTGTAAATTATACATATGAATGTACAAATACACACAAAGGCAGACATATTGTATATACATATATGTTGTCATATATGTATGCATATACATAAACATACATGTGTATGTACCTAAATTGTTATATATGTGTACATGTGTGCTTGTATGTACATATGTTTGTATATACATTGTAGCCACCTAATTTTATCCTACATTTTTTTTATTCTTTAAATTATTAATTGTAGCAACGGTTAAGATATTTCATTAATTTATTTTGTTAAAAAAAAAGAAAAAGGTAAAATCTTTTTGTAATAATATGAAATCGTATGTTTTTTCTTATCTTTTTATTAAAATGGAAAATAAAGTCATTAATGTTTTTTTTTTTTTTTTGACTTATCACTTTAGGAAAAAGAAAACAAATTAATTTATTTATACAAAATATCTTTTGATTTATCATATTAGGAAAAGCAAGATAATTTATACAAAAAATTTTAATACCATATTAGACTTATCTTTATCACTTTAGGAAAAAAACAAAAAATTTATTTTGGACAAAATCTTTCAATATCATATTTTTACTATTTTAGAAAAAAGAAAATTAATAAAATTACATAATATCTAATTTGATTTTATACTTATTAAATTTTCCTAATTCGTGGCACACCCCGACTCTATAAATAGGATCCTTTGTCATTTGGAAAGGGGGGAGAAGAAATTGTTTTAGAGAAAGTCTTGAGAAAAATTGTTTTAGAGAGAATCTCTACGAAAAAAAAAAGTGTTTATAGAGAATTTGAAGAAACGTATTCCTCTGCATAAAGGTGGGTCATTAGCTTTTTCGCTTTATTGTTTTTATTTTTATCTTCATATCGTCTTTTTTTTATCCTAATTCTAATCCCATAAGGAAGAAAAAACTTAGTTGGAGGTTGCATTAGGTAGGGTTTACTCCCAATGATCCGCACCTCATACAACAAGTAATTTTATTCGGGATTGAATCCTTATCTTTGTTCTTCTCTTTTCAAATGTAAAAAGAAAGAAAAAAAAAATATAAGGAAAATTTCTTTTTTTATTTTTACTACCTTTTTATCATCATGCTAAAAGAAAAAAAAAAAAAAAGATCTTTTGACATTTTTCTTCTCTCTAAAACAATAGAGAAAAAGAAAAGTTATAAACAAAAGAAAATTTCTATTATATCATTTTTCTTATTATTATTATTATATATATATATTTATATATATTTTCTCTTTTAGGGTGGCGGCAAACCTTCCCGTCACCCTCTGTTTCCTTTTTTTTTTCTTCTTTCTTTTTTTAATTTATTTATTTACTTATTTAAATTTAATTTTATTTGTAATTTTATTAATATTATTTTATTATTATTATTATATATATATTTAACCTTCTTTTTTTTCTGTTTTTTTTTATGTTTTTTATATATAACTTTATTTATTTATTTAGTGTTTTTATATTTATGATTTTTTTAAAAAAAACTTTTTGCTATTTTTATTCTTATACCATTATCGTTATTTCCTTTCATAATTTTTTTTATCTCTTTTAACTTATTATCATCCCTATGTCCTCTTTTCTTCACTTATTTATTTAATTTCTTTTTTACATATTCATTTGTTTATTATTTCATTTAGTTCTTTTTTTCATTTTTTTTCTTATTTTCTTTATCGTTATTATGTATATTTTCTTTTCCTTTTCTTTTAATTTATTTTTTATTATTATTGTTATATTTAGTATATGCATACATTGATATCCTAAATTATTTGTCTAATTTATTGTGTGGTATATTTTTTATTTCTATTTGACTTTCATTAAAACTTTCTTGAAAATTTTAAGATACTTTTAATCATAATTGTATTTAATTTTGAAATCTTTTTTAAAATATTTTTTCTCTTTAAACCATTTAGAAAAAAAATTTTCTTTAAAATTATTTATTTTAAAACTCAAAATTAAATAGATATTTCATAAGGTTTCCTAATCTACATTTTTTTATAATAACCACGCCGATTTCGATAAAAAAAAACCTACGATGGAATCTAGAAATTTCTGGGAGTCCGTTATTTCTAGATTCTTGAGGTGAGGGATCAATATCTTAGGGAGTCCGAGATTTGATCCCAAGAGAAAATATATTTAATCAATGTTTAAAATAAAAAAAAAAAAACTTTATTCGAAGACTAGCCTATGATAGAATTTGAGAAATTGTAACAATTTCTCATTCTCTTAAGGTGAGGAATTTTCCCTCAATATAGTCTAATTAATGGGTGTATCCCACTTATTTTATGGGATCATTGCTCCAAATATTGGAGTGGTGAGCAATGAAATAAGACATAGTTTTTTTAAAAAAAATAAATTTTATTCAAGACATTAAATTTGGCCACCGTTTTCTAAAACGGGTGTTATGGGGTGCTAACACCTTCCCCGTACACAAATGACTCCCGAACTCAACTCTAATTTTTTCGTAGACCAGTCTTTATTTTATTTAAAATGATTCACTTTATTTCGGTGTCCAATCACACCGTAAAAAAGATTGGTGGCGACTCCTCTTTTCTTTTAAAAAAAAATAAACCTTTTTAAGGATGTCGGCCGCTCCGCGTCGTCTCGGGTACGTGGCGACAGCTATGGCGACTCCACTGGGGACATAAGGTTCCACCTTGAGAGTTTGGCCTTTTCTTTTGTCTTGATCTTGTATATTTTTTTATGTTGTTATTATTGTCTCACACACAATCACAAGCCTCCTGCCCGGGCTCTACCATATAGAATTAGAAACGAGAATGAAGTAGTGTCGACCTTCGAGGAGCTTATGCTTCCGTGCAGGCACACGAAAAATTCTCACTCAATTTGGTCATACAATCACATGTGACGATTATGATCAAATTGAGAACCTTTTGTCTTTTAAGACTTATATTAAACTTCACTCATTATGATTCGCATTCATATGTTTTATTCTCACACACTATCACAAACCCTCTACCCGGGTTGTACCTATAGGATTAGATTAGAGGATGTAGTAGTGTTTGACCTTCGAGGAGTTGTTGCTCCCGTGCAGGCACACGAAAAATTCTCACTCAATTTGGTTGTATGATCAAGTGTGACTATGCACCATTTTGAGGACCTGTGTTAGATAGGATACTAGCATTAACTTCACTAAGTTTGTTTGAGCCCTTGCATTATTTGATGGTTTTCCTTCTCACATTTAGCATTTACATCTAGACTCATCCTAACCGAATCATTATTCTCTTTTTAAAAAGATAAAAAGCCAAAACTTGCAAAATAGCTCTAAGTTCACCTCATCAACATCCATATTGGACAAGAAGAAAATAATGGATTACATATCCTACATCCTTTCCCGCGCAAAATCCTAAACACAACCACCCAATAGGCAGCCCAGGTCAGTGATCCCACATCTACTCCAATTACGTAAAGTGGTAAGAAAATTTCAGAAGAGTAGGGTAGTAGAAAAAGACTAGAATTTCTAGAAGAAAAATTACGCGCCATTGAAGGTGCAGACATGTACGGGAGTATCGACGCAGCACAACTATGTTTGATATCAGATGTGGTAATCCCTCCCAAATTCAAGATTCCAGATTTTGAGAAGTACAATGGAACCACGTGTCCAAAAAAGTCATCTAGTTATGTACTGTCGGAAAATGTCAGCTTACGCTCATGATGATAAATTGTTGATTCATTGCTTCCAAGACAGCTTGGTTGGCCCCGCTTCTCGATAGTACATGCAGTTGGATGGTTCACAAGAGCATAGGTGGAAGGATCTTGCCGATTCATTCTTAAAACAATATAAGTACAACATTGATATGGCACCCGACCGTTTGGATCTTCAAAGGATGGAAAAAAGAATGTTGAAACTTTTAAGGAATATGCATAACGCCATGCGTCTGCCTCGAAGTCGAGTGTTCGAACTCCAGGCGAGCCCCTTTTTTTTTTCTTTCATTTTTTTTCGCACGACCTGGAAGCATGATTCGATAACCCGATCCACGAACCAATTCGCAATCTGCGCCTAGTCCGCCATGTGTTGAGCCCTCGTCCGGGCGCGCCTCTCCCCTGTCGGCAATTTCACTTGAAGAAATCAAAGAATCATAAAAGGAAGCAACCACTTCGCTTTGAAGCAAGATTTTCCTCGGTACTTCCATACATTTCTTTTACATAAATATACTTTGCGGACAATGCAAAGTTTTTAAGTTGGGGGTGGGTGCTAATTTTTTTTTCTTCGTTTAAGCATTTGCATGACTTGGGTAGATTAAAATTGACCAAATTTTTTTTTATTATTCTGAATGCATGAATGAAATGAATGTTGTTTGCTTGAATGAATGCTTGCAAAAGAAAATGCATAGATGTTAACGTTTTTGCAAAGTTTCTTATGATGATTGCCTATGATACACCTCTCTCAGCAATTTTCGTTTGTATTTTAAATAGGATAAAGAACCATTTATGAAATTGAGGTTAATTTTTAAACTTTTCATCTCTTTGACTCATGAATTAGAAAAAAAAAACCCTTTGTCGAGCCATGACGAACCTAGAAGTCTTTAGAAAAGGATAGAATGCTTAAATTCGCTTGTTGTAACCTCGAAAGAACGGTCAGTCATAGAACCTAATAGATTAAATCCAAGATTAGAATTAGCCAAGCCGGAGCTAAGCAAAAAGCTTGCTATCAAAAATAGAATCTCAATAAAAAAAAAGTAGCAAAATGCATACTTTTAGCAAAATGCTTTTATCACAAAAAAAAAAAAAAAAAAAAAAAAGAAAGAAAGAAAGAAAGAAAGAAAGAGTACGATTAAGTCGAACATTAGGATTTTTTCCATGATCAGTTAGGATTACTCGATGTTAGTGAGGTACGAATCCCTACGGAAAAAGCCTATCCTTTGCCTTAGTAAGACCCATACAATTCTATCTTAGAATTTTCTAGCTAGTTTCAATGTTTTGACCGAGGGCCGAGTTTAAGGAGGGATCCTTCCCGCTTCAGAGTAGAGGGAAAACAAGCCTAGGGCATTTTTTAATTCTTTCGAAGCATGTCTAATGAGTCGAAATAGCAAGACTTAGATGTTTTATCTAAACATGATTTCAATAAATGAACTTTATTAAAAATCAACCTCAAATTGACTACTTGCTTCTCTTGAATATTTAATAAAAAATTACTTTGTTGAATTGTTAAGGCATGAGTAACATCCTTTGCATATTTGTTTGAAAACATCAACAAATTTTTTGCATGATTGTTTGAGTTTAATTCTTGCAAAATAATGTTGAATCCCTTGCATTATGAATGACTGAATGTTAGCACATTTTTAATTTTCTTGCTCGGGACGAACAAGTCTTAAGTTGGGGGCAACTGTTTTCCTTTGAAAGCTAAAGTGCAAAGTCTAGTCAAGGTCGGATGGTTGAAATTCAAGAAGACAGAAGAAGATTACAACGTTAACTAGAACCCTTTACCAAATCATGAGGGTCCGGCCATAAATGTTGTTGACACATTTATGGAAAGATACAAGAATAAGGTGTGTGATGTGACTACCTCAATGAATACATTTTTCCAAATCCTTCGTAGAGCTGGATATTTGTCACCAAGGTTTAGCAATGATGAGGGGGAGAAGTTTGGATGCATCAACGAGAAGCAGTGTTTATTCCACCCCGAGATAGATGACCATTTCATTGAGGATTGTTGTGAGTTCAAGAATAAGGGGCACCAAAGTTGAAGGTGACATTGATGACGTTATTGATTTTAAGGTTTCAATCTATAATCTTAAGCAGAATATCGAAGAGGATGAATATGATATATCTCCTGAATTACTAAGATTGATAGAGCAAGAAAAAAAAATACTATGTCATATCAAGAGACTTTGAAGGTTACCAATTTGGGAATACCAGAAGAAGTGAAAGAAGTGTGAATTGACACTTTAGCTCAAGAGCAGGATCAATCAGATCTGGTGATCCTGCTTCACGAGTTCAAAAATATTTTGCATGGTCCCATCGAAATATGCCTGGTTTTGATACAGAGATTGTAACACATTGATTACCACTTAAACTAGAATGTAAACCTATACGACAAAAGCTTCGCAAGTTGAGCTAAAGATATCAAATAGCCATCGATTCATTTTGGTAGCCATAGATTATTTCACGAAATAGGTAGAGGTTGCTTCATACAAAAGTGTCACCAAACAGGCTGTTGTCAAGTTCATACGAAAGGACATTATATGTCGGTATGGTTTACCTGAGCGCATCATCACCGATAATGGAAAAAAACCTTAATAATAAATTAATGGAGGAGTTATGCAGTGAGTTCAAGGTTAAACACTATAATTCCACTCCTTATCGCCCTAAGATGAATGAGGCAGTGGAAGCAGCCAACAAAAATATCAAAAAGATTCTTGAGAAAATGTCAGTCACTTATAGAGATTGGCATGAAATGCTACCTTTCGCATTGCATGGATATAGAATATTAGTTTGAACGTCAACAGGGGCAACCTTTTTTTTTTACTGGTGTATGGTTTCGAAGCAGTTTTACCTATTGAAGTTAAGGTGTCGTCCCTTGGGGTAATCCAAGAGGTAGAACTAGATGAAGCAAAGTGGGCTCAAATAAGGTACGGGCAATTGAATTTCATAGAAGAAAAGAGACTGACTGCTTGACACTGTCGTTTTTAAAAGGGAGTTTTAGTATTTAAAAAGATTCTACCTTCTCAAAAGGATCATAAAGGAAATAGAATCCTAATTACGAGGGATCGTATATAGTAAATAGGCTTTCTCAGGAGGAGCTTTAATTTTGACAAATATAGACGGAGACAACTTGCCTAACCCGATAAGTGCAAACTATGTGAAGAAATACTATGCATGGAGCGACGATTAACTTTTGGTTCTAGCATTTTCTCGTCAAGTTCCTAATATCTCAAGGATATGGGTTTGTACTTGAGGTTTTAGTACTCATGAACGTTATTGGGCTATTACGCATGTTTTTGGTTTTATTTCTCGAGAAAAGTAAACAATGATTCAATTTTTTTTAAAATTGTTCATGCATACATGACTTTTCACATTGTCTGCATTTCCATAGGTGGCATGGTATACATTATTGATATGATAATTTAATATATGACCTTTAGTTTGACTATTCATCATTTTGTCATGAGGCACTTGTTTTATCCCTGGCCCTTGACACCATGTTGCTGCGATGGCGCTTGTTTTATCCCTGGCCTCCAGCTTATTTATTCTTTTGTCATGAGGCGCTTGTTTTATCCCTGGCCCTTGACACCATGTTAGTTTGATGGCGTTTGGTTTATCCCTGGCCTCCAGCTTATTCATTCTTTTGTAATGAGGCACTTGTTTTATACCTGGCCCTTGACGCCGTTAATTTATTTAAAATATCTTAGTTTGATGAGTTAGTGGCTACACCTTCGTCCACCTTCTAATTCTATAAGGATGCACGAAGGGGGGCATGCTGTAGCCACCTAATTTTATCCTACATTTTTTTTTATTCTTTAAATTATTAATTGTAGCAACGGTTAAGATATTTCATTAATTTATTTTGTTAAAAAAAAGAAAAAGGTAAAATCTTTTTGTAATAATATGAAATCGTATGTTTTTTCTTATCTTTTTATTAAAATGGAAAATAAAGTCATTAATGTTTTTTTTTTTTTTTGACTTATCACTTTAGGAAAAAGAAAACAAATTAATTTATTTATACAAAATATCTTTTGATTTATCATATTAGGAAAAGCAAGATAATTTATACAAAAAATTTTAATACCATATTAGACTTATCTTTATCACTTTAGGAAAAAAACAAAAAATTTATTTTGGACAAAATCTTTCAATATCATATTTTTACTATTTTAGAAAAAAGAAAATTAATAGAATTACATAATATCTAATTTGATTTTATACTTATTAAATTTTCCTAATTCGTGGCACACCCCGACTCTATAAATAGGATCCTTTGTCATTTGGAAAGGGGGAGAAGAAATTGTTTTAGAGAAAGTCTTGAGAAAAATTGTTTTAGAGAGAATCTCTACGAAAAAAAAGTGTTTATAGAGAATTTGAAGAAACGTATTCCTCTGCATAAAGGTGGGTCATTAGCTTTTTCGCTTTATTGTTTTTATTTTTATCTTCATATCGTCTTTTTTTTATCCTAATTCTAATCCCATAAGGAAGAAAAAACTTAGTTGGAGGTTGCATTAGGTAGGGTTTACTCCCAATGATCCGCACCTCATACAACAAGTAATTTTCTTCGGGATTGAATCCTTATCTTTGTTCTTCTCTTTTCAAATGTAAAAAGAAAGAAAAAAAAAATATAAGGAAAATTTCTTTTTTTATTTTTACTACCTTTTTATCATCATGCTAAAAGAAAAAAAAAAAAAAAAGATCTTTTGACATTTTTCTTCTCTCTAAAACAATAGAGAAAAAGAAAAGTTATAAACAAAAGAAAATTTCTATTATATCATTTTTCTTATTATTATTATTATATATATATATATATATATATTTTTTCTCTTTTAGGGTGGCGGCAAACCTTGCCGTCACCCTCTGTTTCCTTTTTTTTTTCTTCTTTCTTTTTTTAATTTATTTATTTACTTATTTAAATTTAATTTTATTTGTAATTTTATTAATATTATTTTATTATTATTATTATATATATATTTAACCTTCTTTTTTTTCTGTTTTTTTTTATGTTTTTTATATATAACTTTATTTATTTATTTAGTGTTTTTATATTTATGATTTTTTTTAAAAAAAACTTTTTGCTATTTTTATTCTTATACCATTATCGTTATTTCCTTTCATAATTTTTTTTATCTCTTTTAACTTATTATCATCCCTATGTCCTCTTTTCTTCACTTATTTATTTAATTTCTTTTTTACATATTCATTTGTTTATTATTTCATTTAGTTCTTTTTTTCATTTTTTTTCTTATTTTCTTTATCGTTATTATGTATATTTTCTTTTCCTTTTCTTTTAATTTATTTTTTATTATTATTGTTATATTTAGTATATGCATACATTGATATCCTAAATTATTTGTCTAATTTATTGTGTGGTATATTTTTTATTTCTATTTGACTTTCATTAAAACTTTCTTGAAAATTTTAAGATACTTTTAATCATAATTGTATTTAATTTTGAAATCTTTTTTAAAATATTTTTTCTCTTTAAACCATTTAGAAAAAATTTTTTCTTTAAAATTATTTATTTTAAAACTCAAAATTAAATAGATATTTCATAAGGTTTCCTAATCTACATTTTTTTATAATAACCACGCCGATTTCGATAAAAAAAAACCTACGATGGAATCTAGAAATTTCTGGGAGTCCGTTATTTCTAGATTCTTGAGGTGAGGGATCAATATCTTAGGGAGTCCGAGATTTGATCCCAAGAGAAAATATATTTAATCAATGTTTAAAATAAAAAAAAAAAACTTTATTCGAAGACTAGCCTATGATAGAATTTGAGAAATTGTAACAATTTCTCATTCTCTTAAGGTGAGGAATTTTCCCTCAATATAGTCTAATTAATGGGTGTATCCCACTTATTTTATGGGATCATTGCTCCAAATATTGGAGTGGTGAGCAATGAAATAAGACATAGTTTTTTTAAAAAAAATAAATTTTATTCAAGACATTAAATTTGGCCACCGTTTTCTAAAACGGGTGTTATGGGGTGCTAACACCTTCCCCGTACACAAATGACTCCCGAACTCAACTCTAATTTTTTCGTAGACCAGTCTTTATTTTATTTAAAATGATTCACTTTATTTCGGTGTCCAATCACACCGTAAAAAAGATTGGTGGCGACTCCTCTTTTCTTTTAAAAAAAAATAAACCTTTTTAAGGATGTCGGCCGCTCCGCGTCGTCTCGGGTACGTGGCGACATACATGATTAATTCAAAATTATAAAATGCTTTTATACAAAATTATAGTTGAAGAGAATTGATTTTAAATTAAAACGTTGTGATATAAGGAAAAAAATTTCTAAAGGGATTTGATTCCAAATTATAACGGAAGGGAGGTAGCATCCTTGAAAGAGCAAGATTTATGATAAAGTGGTCTAATTATTTTTAAGACACAGCAAATGGAATATACCAAGTTTTTGTATTGAACTTTAAATTAAGAAAAATACGTTCGTACACTATTAGTGGTACCTATTTTTGTGCATCTTATTGTTATGATGTTGGCTAACCTTTTGAAGTGAGCATCAACACCTAAAAAATCAATTCGAACGATCGAAATAGACCAAAACGACACCCGATAGTCGATTTTATTAAAAATATGATCGTCAATTAGTTTAATTAAAAGGTTTAGAATAATCAAACAAAACCTACCGGTTTGTTACCCGAACCCGACTTAACCTAAAAAATATTATATAATGTTTTATTATTTTTAAATTTTTTTACTTTTTTTTTTTTTTTTGTCTTTTCAAAAATATAATAAAGTGGCAAAATATTTACACTCTAAAGAACAATTTCAAAAACGAAAAAAGTCAACAGGTCCACAGTGAAAAATATCAAAAATGTCTCATCAACAACGCCGTCAACAATGCACGTAATATATTTGGTATACGATCATTTAGATTTGGTTGTTTATATTTGGCTATCGTTTAGTTGTTTATATTTGGCTATCGTTTAGTACACGATCGTTTAGATTTTGGTAGTCAAATATAAATGATTTTTTTTCAAGATTCTATGTACACAATCATTTAATTTGGTTATACAATTGTTTAGATTTGGTACACGATCGTTTAGATTTTTCTACCCAAATCTAAATGATAATTTTTCAAGATTCTGTATACACGATCGTTCTACCCAAATCTAAATGATTTTTTAAAAATTATTTGGTATACAATTATTTAGATTTGGCTATTTTTTTGTACATGATCATGTAAATTTAGCTACCCAAAATCTAAACCAGTTCTTTTTAAGATTTTTTATATTTAGTACATGATCTTCAACAACCAAAAGTTTGAAAAAAATAGTTCTTTTATATTTGATATAGGATCTTGAACCAAATAACAGTTTGAAAAATAAATTGAAAAAAAAAAGACGATGGAAAGAAAAAAAATCACACAACATAAATAGAAGAAAGACGATGAAAATGAAAAGCAAACCAGAAATATTTAAAAGAATCATCCTCTTTATAAACTTTTTCAATTTGTTACACGGATCGTAAATACTATAGTTGTTTGTTATATTTATGAAAAATTCTCCTTTTTTTTATGAAATTAATTGCCGCTTAGACCCTGGTCACCATGCTCTTCTTCACTTCTTCTTGCTCTTGTCGTCTGGTTTCTTTGTCAACAAGCAATAGGTGACTTGTGACCATTGGTCGCGGCTTCCCTCCTTCCACCGTCAGCAGTCGTTCGTCCATCGTTTACGTCCCTCCCTCCATCCACTTACCGTTGGTATATGCTTTTCATTTTTTTCTTTCGAACACAATTTTCTTTTTAACAAAATGCAAAATGATAAATCTTCAAGCAAAAAGATCACCCTTTTATTGTTTTTAAAAAATAAATATCCCATTTTGTTTGTTTAAAACTTTAAAGCAAAAATATCTTTTTTTTTTTTTTTTTAGAGAATGGATGTTTAAAGCTTTTTAGTATGAAACAAACACTTGAAAATTTAATTACATTTTTTCTTCGAGAATAAATAATATAATTTTCAAAGCATAAAAAAGATGTAAATATATTGCCATCATTTTAAATCTTGCTAATTAAATTCGAAGTGTTATGGCTTATTAGTTCAACTTTGAAGTGTCGTTACTTATTAGTTCATCTTTAATAAGTGTTATTACTTATATAAGTTTTTCATTTTATTTGTAGGATAGATTATAGATGTGGAAAAAGAGAAAGTTGTAAATACAATGGAAGCTACTCAAAATGTTGATGAACACGAAGAAGGAGGAATTGAGACACCAACAAAAAAAACTCAAGAATGTGAAAAAAAAAATCTATAGTTTGGGACCATTTTGAGCTGTTTGAAAGGTGATCTCTTAATGACCCTTATGCTAGTTGTAAATATTGTGGAGCTACTTATGCATGTCATTCAAAGCGTAATGGTACTGGAATGATTAAACATCACATAAATAATTGTAAGAAATATCCTTACCAAAGGCAGATAGACCCGACACTAAAAGGTTTAGCATTCAAACGAAAAGAGGGGTTATGGGGGATTGTCCAACTAGTTCGCAACTTGTGTGCGAGTCATTTAGTTTATACAAAATTATCGTGAAGCGTTGTTTAAAATGTTGATTACAGTGGAATCGTCTTTCAAGTTTGTTGATAGTAGGGGTTTAAGAATTTTGTTAGTACATTAATATGTGGTCAAGATATTAATTTTGTTGTTCCATCACAATTTACCATGGCTAGGGATATTTTGAAGATGTATGTTAATGAAAAATAAAAACTGAAGGATTTTTTTTTCTAGAATAAAGTATAAAGTTTGCTTGACTACTGATTGTTGGACTTCAGGACAAAATGTAAACTATATGTATTGATTGCGCATTTCATTGATTGTGACTAAAAATTGCATAAATGAATTAGTAGCTTCAATTTTATTGACAACCATGAAGGGCACACGATTGGGAGGTATGTTGAAAATAATTTGAAAGAGTGGGGTACTGAGAAGGTGATGACTTTAATCGTAGACACTGCTAGTTCAAACGATAATGCGGTTGCTTATTAGATTACAAGGTTTAGTAAGGGGTTGATATGTAATGGTAAATATTTTCATGCTAGATGTTTAATAATTAGCACACATACTAAATCTCATTGTATGTGATGCTTTGAAGGAACATAATAAAAGCACATGTAGAATTTAAAATATTGTTAGATATATAAGATCTTCTCCTACACGTATGATGAAGTTTAAAAAGTGTGCTGAAAATCAAAAGATATGTTGTAATAGTGTCGTGTGTCTTGATGTTCTAACTAGATGAAACTCCACGTATTTAATGCTTGAATAGGCTATAAAATCTGCAAAAGCTTTTGATAGGTTAGAGGATGAGGATGAGTCGTCACCCACTAAGCACGAATGGAGTATGGGCATGAATGGAGTATGGCTAGGATGTTGCTTAGGTTCTTGAAAGTTTCTTACAATGTCACTTTAAAACTTTATGGCTCATTGTTTACAACTGCAAATTAAACTTTCCATGAGATATGTAGCCTTCATTGTTTTACCTAAAAGGTCATAATAACTTGTATTACTACAAATTTTCAGTATGAACTATCATTTTTTTTATATATATTTGCTAATATTCATTAAATTAAACTTTCCAAGTGTTTGCGTATGAAGTTTGTTTGAGATTTGTTGCTATCTTTTCGTTATGATAGCAACTGGAATGTACACGTACGTACATTGACATTTCGAGTGTGCGTACATACACCATGGTTTAAGTTTGTTTATATTCTGTAATTACAATAGCAATTAAGATGTCTAAAGAATAGGGAGAGATATTCATTTATAAAAATAGTTTAGATCTATTTTCTATACTTTGTCTTAAATGTGGGTGGAGATGCTTTTTTGAACAAAGGATAAATATGGGTTATAGTTTTTCTAAGATGTTTGGCTTCGCTATTAGTATTTGGCATTGTGTATTTTTTCTATAATGCCATGACATTAATTATATTTGACATAATTTGATATAAGTTTTTTCTCTTTCCTTCTTTTTTCTTACTCCGTTTGGAATCATGTAGATAATATTGAACATTTATATGAATATATCGACTTCGATTCATTTTTTTTTTTTTCCTTTTTCTCATTTTTTTTTCCTTTTTCTTTCTTTTTTTCTTTCTTTTTCGTATAATATATAGTTTTGTACACAATGAGGATGAAGGTTAAACACGTGATTGTTAAGAAGTAAACTACTAGTGAACAAAACTCTATAACAACGTCGCTTGAATATTTTATGATAGTCACGTGATATTTTTGAATAAAAATTATTCAATTCTAACAAATTTGTTCATCGATAAAAATTATTCATACACCGTAAACAACTTGTAAAACTTAAAAACCTCATAATCAAACAAATTGACATGCGTGCATTATAAAGATATTTATTTTAGGTTATTAAGTATGTCTTTTAGCCACCCATTGTTGACTTAATTTTTAAGTAGTGCACAGCTCAAGAAACCTAAAATTTCTTCCAATAGTTAATCAGATGATACCATGTCAAATCTACCAAAGTTTCATTTAATTCCTTTTATATATTACATAAGGGAGTCTTGATTCCTTTCCCTTCTTAATTAATTAGTAATTCTCACCTCATTTTTCTTGAATCATATTTTGTAGCTCATAGGGAGGAATCAAGTTAAATTAGCTAGGTTTAAACTAGAACAAAAACTACTAGAAAAAAAAATAGTAATTATCAATTCTTTTAAATGTTCTTTAAATACCTCAAAATTTACAATTACTTGAATAATTGTCTTAAAAATAACTTTATATATCTCTCACTGGATTTGAATATATGATGGTGCTAGTTTATGCACTTATCTCTTTTTACTCGGAAGTTCCTTAAGGAAAGGGTTTCTCATTCATATTATTTTTGTTAAGCTTTATTTGCTAATTGTCATAGGGGTCTTTTCAAAAATATAAAAAAACGACAAAATATTTACACTATATAAAACAATTCTAAAAACGAAAAAAGCCCAGAGACCCACCGTGTAAAATACCGAAAATGGCCCGTCAATAACGCGTGCGTAATATATTTGCGATCGTTTAGATATAGCTACAATTTTTACGTAATCGTTTAGATATGGTTCAATATATATACGATAATTTAGATATGGTTCAATATATACATCATCATTTAGATATGGCTATAATTTATACACGATCGTTTAGATATGGCTACAAAGCGATCGTTTAGATATAGTTATAATTTATACGTTTAGATATGGCTACAACGCGATCGTTTAGATATGGCTACAATTTATATGTGATCATTTACATATAGTTATAATTTATCTTTTTATTTCTATCATTTAATTTTGTTACACAATCGTTTAGATTTGGTGACCTAAATCTAAATGAAATTTATTTACACAATCGTTTATTTTTTTTTATACGATCATTTATTTTTTTACTACTTTCTTTATACGATCTTTTACATTTGGCTACTCCACTCCAAATGATTTTTTTTTTAGATTTTTTCAATATTTTTTATACACGATCTTTTATTTTTTTTTACATGATCGTTTACTTTTTTAAATGATCATTTACATGTGTCTACTCCAATCTAAATGATTTTTTTTTTTCAAGATTCTTTATACACAATCTTTTATTTTTTTTACACGATCATTTACATTTTGCTACTCCAATCTAAATGATATTTTTTTCAAGATTTTGTCTTATACACAGTCGTTTAGATTTGGTTATCCAAATGTAAATGCGTAAAAAAAGAAGAAGAAAGACGATAGAAAGATTAAACGACGTAATAAAGAATCAGAAAAGAGGAAGATGTAAATATTAAACGATGTGAAAAAGAATAAAAAAAAAGAAAGACGGTTGAAAGAAATCACAAAATCAGAAAAGAAGAAATACGACAGAAAGAAATCGCAGTGAAAAAAAAGAGAAGAAATACAATAGAAAGATTTAACGACGTAAAAAAACAATTGAAAAATAAGAAAGATGATGGAAAGAAATCGCAGAAAAAAAAAGAGGAAAATAAGAAAGACGATGAAAGACATCGAAGAGGAAAACGATGAAAGAAATCGCGAGGAAGAGAAGGGCAAACCTGGAATATTTAAAAATTTGCTAACTTTATGGGCTTTGTTACACGGGCCATAAATAGCTTGGTATTTTGTTATATTTATGTAAGTTTCCCTTCTTAATTTTGTATGTTAATCACAAATTAAGCTAGTCTTGTAAAACAACTAATATAGAAATTCTGACCCATTACATCTGAGTGTAATAAAGAATATATATATTAAATATGTTAATTTTCAAAAATATAACAAACTGACAAAATATTTATACCATCGTGTAACAAAATGAAAATGCTCATTAAGCTGTCCATTTTTTTTAAAATATTATAGGTTTGTCCTTCCTTTTTATCGTTTTTCTCTTGTGATTTTTTTCTTTCCATCGTCTCTTTCTCTTCTTCTTCTGCAATTTTTTTAAATATTTTCTTTTGCGCTTTCTTTCCATTTTCTTTCTTCTCCAATTTTTCTTTTCATTTACATTGTCTTTTTCTCTTCTTTTGCAATTGTTCTTTTACTTCTTTTCAAATTGTTATTTGGTTTAAAATCGTGTACCAAATATAAAAGATCTATTTTATTTTATTTTATTTTTCAAAATGTTATTTCTTTATTTAAGATCATGTGCAAATATAAAAGATCATAAAAAAAGTTTGGATATTGGATAGCCAAATTTAAACTATTGTCAATAAAAAAATAGACAAATCTAAACGATCATGTATCAAAGAATCTTTAAATAATCGTTTGCATTTAAATACTCAATTTTAAACGACCAAATTTGAATCAAAATTTTTTGAAAAAATTATTTAGATTTGGCTAGCCAAATTTAAACGATTAGTTATAAACAATCATAGCCAAATCTAAACAATCGGATACCAAAAAATCTTGAAAAAATTCGTTTAGATTACGTTTAGATTTGTGTAGCCAAATGATTTAAACGATGAACCCAAACTGGTGTATAGTACAAATATTTTGTATACTTTTTTAGAAGATCCGTATTCAGTACAGTTTGGTGGTTTATGTGTTTTTAGGCTTATTTGATTTTAATTTTAGTAGATTTGTGAATTTAAAAAGATATCAATGGTTAAAGATGGTGTTTAAAGTTTTGAGGGATGAAAGAACAAAATAATTTCAAACTTCAACATTTAAATTGATTCAACGGTGTATTTACGGATGATAGTTGTGGTAATGATTTAGAAAAAGAGATCTATGTATATTAATCAATTAATTTTTAAACTATTTTTTTTTATTAAATTCTTAAAAGTGATTTTTGTGTATTTAAAATTGATTTTGAGTGATTACAAAAGTCAATTTAAGTTACACAATTAATAATTGTATTTTCTATTGGAGAAATAATTATATTTAACTAAATAATAATGGTAAAGGCCTACTTCTATTTATTTTATTTTTAAAGTAATAGATATCAAAAGAAAATTCCTGATGTGTATAATTATTTCTTTTATTAATAATTTAATGATTTATAAGAAATGGTATTTTACACAAAAATTGAATTAGATAGTTATTTTGGAAGTGATTCTTGGTCAATTAGTCGACAAAAATCACCAATAACTTGATTCATCTAAACTCAATTTGAAATGACCTAAAATAAGATTGAGTATACATGAAACAAGATAAAATAATTTTGATTAGAAAAAAAAAAGATTTAGAACTTAATGTCTAAAACAGAAGTGTTAAATTAATTAAATGTGTATATATGTAGAATTAGAAAGTGAAAGAATTGAAATTAGAAATATTTGAGTGGGTTAGATGTTTAGTGGAAATATGTAGATTTGAAGAATAAATAAAAAAATATATATATAGAGGGAGTTGGTTGAATATTATTAAATAAGAAAGATCCTATAATAGTATTTTAATTTAAATGATAAAAATATTGATGTTAACACCAAATATTGGGTGATGACCAAGATCGTCAAATCAAGTCAAATTATAATAAGCTTCTTTCCGCCCCCCACGGCCCCGCCAAACTCTTTTATTACATAAATCTCTCTACTCCCCTTTTTTTTTTTAAATAATAATAATAATAAATTTCTGCTTCAATAATTTTGCAGTGCCAATTGGAAAGTGTTTCATTTTTTTTATTTTTTTCTTTTTTTTTTTGGGTGGGGTAAACAAAGGGTGATAATAAAGCCGACGTGGACAACCCAAAGTGCAATTAGAAAATTCCAGTTGTTTTCTTGTGGATTTTTGGACTTCACTGAGGGACCACTTCTACACGTGCTCCGCATATCCAGCTCCCACGTGGAATAATGTATATTTGAATTATTGAAGTTTGAATCCTCTCTTTTCAAATAAAATATCCTTCCCTCCTCATTCATTAGTTCTAAGTTTATGCTTAGTTTCCCTCTCAATCAAATCATTTCTTTTTCCTTTTTTCTTTGTCTTAAATCTTTTTTTACTTAAATTAATAGGATAACTTTAGTATTTATCATCTCATAATATCATACTTGCTTGGTTCACCAACTTCTTCTATTTCTACATATACACAATTTAACTTCAATAATACACTATTGAGTTTGTACATTTATTCAAAATTTTTATTTTTTTTTTCTTTTTCATATTTATTATATAATTTCATTTTCTCTTCTTTTTCTATATTCATTGTATTGAAGAACTCTATTTTACAACTTTACAACTTAAATATAAACTTAGTAATTCCAAATTCAATAAGTCAACTAACCCATCAGTAAGATGATTCTATTTTAAAACTAGTTTGATTTTACTTCTTTTTAATATCTAAATTGAGTCTAAAATTGAGATTTTAAAAAAAAAAAATAGCCTAGTTCATAAGCTTGTAGTTGTATTATTTATCTAAATCATCATAATCGAATAAACGACCGAGAATAATTTAAATGACTAGTATACTAATAATAATCGCAATAGAAATTAAATATAAACACAACATAAAGTTACTTTTTAAGATTATATAGAAATACAAAAACATAGAAATTAAATAGATATACTACACAAAGTATATATACGAAGGCCTAATTTGTAATTTGATGAATTATCGTTTGCAAATTTACATAGTTTTTACCGGTTGACCATTTTAACTAAAATGATATCTTAAAAAATCAATATGTTTTTTCTCACCAGGTTTTACAAATACTTTGAGGGCGTTTGAGGCGAGGAATCTGAGAATTACAATAGTCTAATTATTATAGTAGTCTACATTTGGGGTGTAAACCATTGTCTCAACATTTATCGTCATTGCTTCATTTTGTGGTAACTGGTTTGTTTTAACCTTCTACTTTTACTTAATAAATATTTGGAGTTCAATGAAAGAGGGTACGTCAGGAAGAGGAGAAAGGAATGAGAACAAGTATTATCACAATATTAGGGCCAAACATGTAGTAAACTAAAACAACTCACCTCACTCCTCCCTAATTCTAGGAACAAACGCTAAGTGAATAGAAAAAGAGAGGATTCACTAATCAATAACACTGTCACGATTATTATCTTAAATGTTTGTATTAATTCTTTTGCCTAAATTTATACAAATGAAGAAATTTGATTTGAAATGACCCATTAATTAAAAGTAGGGATCTGAAAGGTCAAAGAGAATTTCTTTCTTTACAATTTGATTTGAGGTTGCTTTTGAAAAAACTTTAAAGTTGAAGGAAAAGATAGAGTTATTTAATAAAAAAGAAAAAAAAGATCTTTAGAAGGATGATCTTTTTGGGAAAATGGAAAGCAAGGTAGATACCCAATTTCAAAAGTCACCAAATAGATTATTCATAAACAATTTGATTTAGATTTAGATTTACATTAAATTAAATATAAAGGATTTATATTTTAGGGTTAACCAGTGTTTTAAGCTAGTAATTTAAGTGTTTTTTTTTTAACTAATTCAAAATGATTTAAAAATTAACTATGATATTAATTATATCTTTGAGATTTTGGAAAACAAAATTAAATATTTAATGAGAAAGTAGTTAATTAATTAATGTTAAACAAAATTCCAAAATGAATATTATACTTAAAAGTACTATCTCAAACTTTACCACTATCTCCAACCACAAGATCAAAAGTGTCTTTTTATAATTTTATATTAAATACACGAAAAATTACTTTTACCAGTACTTTATAGATTAAGCATATAATATTTTTATTCATAAAGAAGTTCCTATAAAGAAAATATTTTTCTGAGATGAATGGATTAAGGACAAATTTAAAATTCTCATTTTTTTTATGACAATAAAAACAATAATAACAAATACATATAATCATTGAAATACATATAGTTTTAGGGGTATTTAAATTGTATTCACAAATTGGTAAATTTTAAAAATAAACCATTTTTTTTAAAAAAAGAAAATAGTATTTGGTATCTATTTAAGATAAAACATTTGAACTGTACTTCAAATTACTTTTTTTGATATATATATATATATATATATATATACTTAATAATTTAGTAAGTGCTTTGATATATATCTTTGAGCCAAAAAAAAAATAAATAAAAAAATAAAAGTGGAATACTTTTATTATTGAGTTTGTGGTCCATTTGTAAATGTGCCAAAGTGGAAGCAAATAGAGAAGCAGTGACCAATGAAGAGAGAAAGTTGGTAATACAATGACCAATACAAAATTTTATTGTTCTATTTTAACCATTAAATAAAACAGCAATATTTTCACATTTTATTTTATTGGGGGGAGAGGTGTGTTATGCTTCTCAATTATGAGTAGCCAACTTATAATGTGGAATCTAAAAAAGAATTCATAAAGATTATGTTAAAGTTAATGTGGTTTTATTATTATTATTATTGTTGTTGTTGTGAATGAGTTGTGTCCTCTTGTGCCATTCCCATGACAGAGCTTTTATTTTAAAGCTTATTTTCAAAAGAAAACTATTTTATTTTAACATTTGTTTCATCAGAAGTAACCATTTTTTCGTATTTTTAATAAGAATGTGTGAGAGCTATCATGAACCAATGAAAAAGTGGTATTTCTTAGTTTAAAATTGGAAATTTAAAATATATAGAAGTTTTTAATCAGTAAAATATTTACATTACATGGAACAATTTTCAAAACGAGAAAAGCCTATAAGCATATAATGAAAAATACTGAAAATGTTCTAGTCAACATGTGATTAATTGACCATATGTGTACGTGAGTAATTTTCTCCAAACGATTGTGTACTACAATTTAAATGAATGGTCCAGTATTATTGTTTAGGACATGATACATGATCGTGTAGTTCTTTTTATCGTGGGTAAAAAGACTTCAACTTTAAATGATTGTGTTGACCATTCCAAACAATCGCGTTGACTATGCTAAATGATCATGTTGACCATGGTAAACAATCGTGTTGATCATGAAAAACGGTCGTGTTTATTGTGATAAGCGATCATATAGTCCAATGTAAATGATTGTTAATTAAAATCTTCATATTAAACGGTCGTGTTAACCATGCTAAACGATTGTATAACTATGATAAGCGATTATTTAGATCATGTCAACGCAATTGTGTTGCTCGTTTTAAATGATTGAAAAAAGGTTTCAAATTTAAATGATTGTGTTGATAATGGTAAGCAATCGTTTAAATTATGTCAAGATGATATTTAAACGATCTTGGTATTCTTAAATATGAGGAAGATGAAGTAGTTTCAGAGAATCTTACTGAAAATAGTAAAGATGAAATAGAAGATTTAAATAGAAGAATAAATCATTTAAAAATAGAAGAAAAAAATTTGGAAGAGGAGATTGAAGAAATCCGGAAGAGACGAGGATGAATAAATCGTAAGGAAGAAGAAGAAAGATATGTGACGAATCGTCTACAACATTCAAAAGCAAATATAAAAATTATGAATATATTTTACCAACCTCATAGACTTTTTTTTTTTGTTACACGAACCGTAAATATTTTTTTAGTTTTTTATATTTATGCAAATGATCCAAAAATATATATTATAAAGAAGTTGTCTTAAAATTTACTTGTTTAAATTTAATGCAAGAATAAAAAATGGATTTCTTTAAATTTACTTGTTTAAATTTTATGGTTTTGTGATTTCTTTCGACCGTCTTTCTTCTTTTTTTATTATTTTTTACATCGTTTAATATTTACACCTTCTTCTTTTATATTTACATCGTTCTATACAGTGTAAATATTTTACCGCTTTTTTATATTTTTGAAAAGATAAAAAAAAAATTTGTATAGAACACAAGAAAAAATAAAAAAGAAAGTTTGAAATCTATTATGTCCTTCAACAATATTAAATACTTTCAAATATTATATTGTAGTTTCAAATATTTTTCTTTTGTCATTAAATATATTATATATTGATTTTTTTGTCACAATGATTAACTTTAAGTTAATTATTCAATAAATAACTTAATTTTTTTTTGTTAATAGTATAATCCAAAGTAAAATATTAAAATGTTGAATCTACAATGAAAACTAGAAATTAATTAAAATCCAGCTCAATAGAAAAGAAAACTAATTGTACATTATCGAACCTTTGATCCCCACCTCACATTTGTTAATAAAAAAAAAAAAAAAAAACTATGAATGTATAGACCAATTAAGAAGCTATATGTGTTTAATCAAAAAGTTTAACCTTGCAAAAAAGTCATAATTTAGGCCTTGAACTACTCAATCTTAGACCCTTTTTTAGTTGACCCCTGAAATGAATATTCTAATCCCTAATTTTCTAGACAAAGTTATAACATATATGCTTTACTAACTAAACACCTAATGTCACCCCCAACTCCTAAATTTTGAAATTTAAATTCAACGACTTGATGTTGATATTTTTTAGAATCATTTACAACATCACTTTTCTTTTGTAAAACTACTTGAAACAACCTTAAAAAACCAACACGAATCTTTCTGATATAAAAAATAGGTATCAAATCTTTTAGGATTATTCAATATTATAATAAACTATGTTATTTTGTACTGCTCAAATAGCTACAACTAACACTATTTTGAAATCCTTCATTGGTTACAATATCTACTATTTACTATCGGTTTTTAGTAGTGTTATATTCATAATTATTTTTATTTTATTTTGTTAGACGGTTGATTACTTGCTTATATATAAAACTAATTAGAACTATTATAATGCAGGAAAGAACTACTTGTAAATGTATATTAATTAAGAAGATGGGAATTAGGAGGATAAGTTAAAATAATGAGGGAGAGAGGGAAGGGAAATAAGTAAAAGGATTGAAATGGAAGGAATGTAGTTTGAAGGAGAAGGAAATGGGGCACACGTGTGAGGGTAGGGAATTGGGAGAAGAGGGAGGAGCACGTGTGGAGTGGAAGAGGGGGAAGGAGCTGTAGAACAAAGAAAAAAGAAAGAAACTGCAGGGTTGACCGGAGACAACCGAGTCACGCTCAAGCGTGGCCTCTGCCGCCTCACGGTCTCTCTCTAACTAAATCCTCACGCCTCCTCCTCCTTCTTATCACTTTCCTCCCTACTTTTATTTCTCTCTCTCTCTCTCTTTTCTTTTTCTTTTTCTTTTTCTTTTTCTTTGTTTGTAAACAATTTTCTATAACTTTCAAAGGATATTTACATATTTGTATTTTTCAATCCTAAATTATTATTAGTGTTTAATCAAAATTTGATAGGAATAACTAAATTCAAGATTTCTGAAATCTATACAATAAAATAGGATAACTGAAATTATAGAAAATTAAAACTTCGACATTCTTTCAAATTTAGAAACCAAAATAATATTTCATTTATGCTTATTTTATTTTAATTATGTTCACCCAAATTATTTCTAAGTTTATAACATAGAGAATAAAAAATTGAGCTAAGGTTTTCCATATTTGTCAAAAAAAAAAAAAAAAAAACAAAAAATTAAATTAGTCACTCCAAGGTTACTCTTGATATTTATTATCTATCATTCAATATCAAAATCCAATTCATATTAGTTAAGGAAGAGATGATTCATTTATATTTATGATATATAAGTGATCAGGATAATTAGTTTCTTGAATATAATTTTGTGTGAGTCATATGTTTGTGAGCAATATCAAGCTCTTTCAAAAATATATGTGGACATTTGTTGCTCTTAATTAATTACATATTGTTATTTTTATCCCTATTTGATTCTACATATTGATAGTAAAAATTTCATTTTTATCCATAGATGTTTATTTGTAAGAAGACAATAGTATCTAGTCATGTTATATATATCTAGTCTCATTGTATTAGTTTTAATTTCTTCCTCCCTTTTTACATAATGTATACCATCTTTACAAATTACACAACCCCATAAATCAAAAACACATACTACATAAACCAAGTTATATGTTTCTACAACGTCTTATAGAGGAAAATTTGAAAATGCATATAATATTGGTATGGGTTTAATCAGCTATATTCATTAACTATAAAATAAGCAAACCAATAGAAATGTATAAAATTGGTAAAATGTCAGATTGACAGCTATATATACCTTTAATTTTGGGTATATTTTAGCTTGTACTTAAGTTAGAGAGTAAAGATTTGAACATTAAATATAAATATACAATTAAGTAGATATCTTGACTAAGAAACTATACTCATGTTGTCATCACTTTTTCATAAATTTAATGGTATCCATGTTTCATGTTGGATGCTTTATTTTGGTAAAAAAAAGTAAGTTGTGTTTGATAAGGAGGATGGTTGATTTATGTGGGAAGTGGGACCAAACATGTTGAAGTAGTAACTAAGCATTGAATATTATTATCCACATCAGAAGTAAATGAAAAAGAAGGAAAAGAAAAATGAATATGATGATAAATGATAGATAATAATGATAATAATAAGGTTGTGGTTGTTTTGGACACATTAAAAGATGAAGAAAGGTGGTGTTGAGACAAAGGTAGACCCCACACATTTCTCTATTCAATCTGTTCACTCTTTGACCTTTGACTGTCCTACTTTCACTTCTAATAATAACAAGACAATTCCCTTCACCTAATGAAATCATGTTTTGCCCTACCCTCTAAATATCCAATTAGTCCCTCCATTTTTCTTTATTTTCTTCTTTTTCCCCATGTAATCTTCATTTCTCAACCATCCCCGTTAGTCAATTTATTTTCCTATGAATTTTTTGAACATCAAAATGTCGTAGGATTAGGTGACTTGTTTCATGAGATTTGTCAAGATGAGTGAAAGCTTACCCAAACACTTACAAATATATATAAAAAAAAAAATCAATATAAGAAAAACTAAACATCCATTTGGATTGTAGTTACTAAAATTTCATTATGAAAATAAGAATATTGATGATGTTTAACTCATAAAAAGACATGAATTGTTTGCGATATAAATGAGTAAGGCATCTTTTAACACTTTTAAAAAGATTGTAAGTTTGAATTACTCACTTCATATGATGTAATATTCTAAAAGAAGATGATCCATTTATTAAAAAATTCATCGGTCAAAGATAACCTTTTATTTTGAGTATCCACGAAGATAGAATAAAAAGTTAATTTTAACCCTTCATTAGAGAATTCATTGGTAAAAGATAACCTCTATAATGGTTAATGTTAGAAAATGAAATAAACTAAAAATGGAGAAGAAAAAAGAATCATAAAAACAAATGGAGAAATACATAGAGAAAACAAGAGAGAGCTCTTGAAATTGTTTAAAAAATGGAAGGAACAAGAGAAGTGGACATGGATACAAATAAGTAATAACCACACAAGGAAAGGGAGGCAAATCTATAAAAATAAATAAGAAAAACTAAAAGGGTACATGAGCAAATGCCAAAAGAAAGGAGGGAGTAAAGAAATTGTTAATAATGAATAATGAATAGATGTTTTAAGGGGGGACTACAACAGTATACCAAATAAGAGAACAACAAAATAATGAATGGAGAAGAAGAAGAAGATGGGTCACATTAAGGTTTTATTGATGTAAACAGAAGTAAGATTTTTTTTTCTTTTTTTCCAAACAGTGGATCTACCTACTTTTCACTTTTGACTAATGAAAGAAAGGTTATTAAAAGAAATCATCTATGAACAAAAATCAAAATAACTATACACAGTGACAGTCTTATTCAATAATATTTGAGTTAATTAAAATGCATCTATTGGTCCTATTCAGAGAAACTAACTAATCCTAACTGAGTTCCAAGTGTAACCAGAGGATAACCATGACCATGGTTAGGTTAAAGAAATTGTTGCACCACACGTGTGGGGGAGAAGTCAGATAAGGGGCAGAAGAACAGGGTTACAGAAGGGCAGTGTTTGTTTTTCTCTTTTAACTTTCTCTCTCACTCTGTTTTTTGGCTGTTGGGTATGTCTCTCTGTTCCATTCAATTTTAGAGAGAAGAAGAAACAGAGTCAAGAAAATAAAAAAGGTAACACTGAATTTTTGCCAGAGTTCTCAGATTTGTTAGTATTAGTATTAGTAGTTCGTCCCCGTCCCCCACTTGTTTGACAACAAATTAAGCGTTTATAGAGAGAGAGAGAGAGATAGAGATTGAAAAACATGCCTGGGACTGGGAGTGTTGCTGTTCAACCTTTGGATTTGAGCCTACACATTCCATACCATTTCAGATGCCCCATTTCTCTTGAGCTCATGCGTGATCCTGTTACCGTCAGCACCGGTCAGACTTACGACCGTTCAAGTATCGAGTCATGGGTTGCCACCGGAAACACTACCTGTCCGGTTACTAGGGCTCCACTCACCGACTTCACCCTCATCCCTAACCATACTCTGCGTCGGCTAATCCAGGACTGGTGTGTTGCCAATCGGTCTTATGGTGTTGAGCGGATTCCCACTCCCAAGCAGCCGGCGGAACCTTCTTTGGTTAGGTCTTTGCTTGGTCAAGCTTCGTCGAGATCGAGTGGTTCGAGTTTGAGAATCTCGGCTTTGCGTCGGTTGAAAGGACTCGCTCGTGACTCGGATAAGAATCGGTCTCTGATTTCATCGCTTAATGCTCGTGAAATTCTTCTCGATGTTGTGTTTTCCAATTTGGATTCGGGTTCGGATTCGTTTTCACCTGATTTGAGCCGTGAATCGCTTGCGCTTCTTGTGATGTTACCGCTCACGGAATCTGAGTGTGTTCTTGTTGCGTCTGATCCACAACGGATTGGTTACCTTTCACATCTTCTGTTTGATTCTTCCATTGAAGTCCGAATCAATGCTGCCGCGTTGATTGAGACCGTAATTGCCGGAACTCGAGCGTCGGAGCTTCGAACCCAAATTTGTGGAATCGATGAATTGTTTGAAGGCGTGGTTGAAATTCTTAGAGATCCAACGGCGTATCCACGAGCACTCAAGGTCGGAGTTAAGGCTTTATTTGCTCTCTGTTTGGTGAAACAAACGAGGCATAAGGCAGTTTCCGCCGGCGCCGCTGAGATTATCATCGACCGATTTCCCGATTTGGAGAAGTACGATGCTGAGCGAGCCCTAGCTACGATTGAACTAATTTGCAGAGTTCCGACCGGTTGCGATGCGTTTGCAGCTCACGCGCTCACCGTTCCGCTTTTGGTGAAAGTCATTTTGAAGATCTCGGACAGAGCGACGGAGTCGGCTGTCGGAGCTTTGGTGTCGCTGTGTTCGGCGTCGGAGGAGAATCGGAGGGAGGCGGTGGCGGCGGGGATATTGACACAGTTGTTGTTGTTGGTGCAAAGCGATTGTACGGAGAGAGTTAAACGGAAATCGCAGGTGTTGCTGAAGCTTCTTCGAGATTCATGGCCGCAAGAGTCGGTTGGAAATTCGGACGATTATGGTTGCAGTGAAATTGTGGTACCATTTTGTTAATTTTTCGGATTTTGGAATCTGAAATGACCATGGATTGTTGGGTAAGTTAAAAAATTCATCAATGGAAGAAAGAACAGAAACTACAGAGACAGAGACAAGAAATGGAAGAGATGAAGTTGATAGTAGTTATCTGTATGTAATTTTTGTACGTAATTTTTATTTTTATTTTTATTTTTGCTCAATATCTTTCAACAAAAAAGAAAAAAATATATATATATATATATATATATATTTATATATATTTAGTCTATTGCTAAGTTTGTATTTGTACGATTTTTGACTTTTTTTGACATCATTTCATCCTAATGATTAATTTTGACATCATTAATTCTCTCATTTACAACTTTCTTTCTTTACAAATATCCAAACATTTGATAAAAACCGGTTCTTAAATTGTGATAATAAATTCTAAACTTCTCCTTTCAATTTTCCACCTTTTATTGTATTTGAAATAAAGAGGAGAACTAATTGTGATACTCATAACCAATTCCTTCCTCCCTATTGAACTCAAAACAATGATAATAACAATTTGTGCATTAGTGGTAACATCGTTTTTTCTCTACATATAAAAAATAAAATATGTCTTTCCTTTGATTTAACTCGTGTATTTTCTTATTGTAAATATAAATTTACATTTAAAATTATCTAAAATTATTAATTATACATCATCAAAATAAGTTAATTTAATTACGATAATTGATAGATCGATGTTCCCCTTTTCATATCCACGATTACTCTTAAAAAAGAAAATAGAGCCCATAGGAAACTCAGGTTGGAAAATGAGCATGCTGGCCCAAGTTACTTCTATGAGAGGGATTGGCCATTAAAAAGAAAAATATCATTATTTTGTGGGTATAAAGATCAAAGATTAGAATTATGTTATATGAATTCAGAAGAATCAATGATTTGAAAGATGAGAAGTGTATTAAAATGAAGAAATGTTTTATAATCTTATATTCCTATAAATCATAAAGCAAAAAGAAGATGCCTCTACACACCTACCTCCCACTCTCATGTATTTGTTGAAAAGGAAAGAATTTGAGTCAAATATGGGTGAATCTTTACATCATACATTCAATAGCAACCCACCCCTGGCAGGTATAAATTTATTATAAAGTAAACACAATCAACAACTAAATTTATCACGCTCTTTCTTTTACAAATCTTAAACGAACTAAAAGTATTACCTTATTCAAAACTATTAAGAAAAAAAAAAACCATTTTTTTTTTCAATTTGTAAAACTTATTCATTGTTAGTTAAGTGCATTTATAAAGTTATTGGTAAGATTCAACATATGATTCTTGAAAGTAACTAATGAAATTAGTCTTACAACAAACTTAACTACGGTTTATAACTTTGGTGATATATAATGATTATAGTTTCTTGAATAATTGGTCAAGGAAAGCAATGGTCACATCTATGAATTTATTTATTGTATATGTTGTTAAGAAAGGATGAGATTGATTGTAATATAGTGAAGAGGGGGAAAGGGCAATTTGTAGTGTTAGTTTGGGGGTCCATGTATAATTATTATAGTTTAGGGTCATCCTTTGAAGTTGTGTTGCTTTCACACTACACTTTAGTTTTGCATGTTATTAGTAAGTTTGTATTGAGAAAGGGAAAGGGGCGTAATGGGATTCAAAGATATTAAGCAAAAAGGTATAATGTTGATTAGGAAATGTTATGATTTGCATATGGATTTTTTTGGGATTTGTGGAGGAGACTTTTGGGTCAACAACTACTACTATAAGCACATAACTAACATTATATTCCTTTCCTTTGTTTTGCTAACTATATTCGGCTCCAATCTGATTCACTCAATAATTCTAATGCTTTTCGTTTCGTTTCACTTTGTGCCAAAATTCTCTCTTTCAAATATTTCCAAACTCCACTTTCATTTCATTTCAAATTTATGTTTATTTTAGTCTTATCAACTCGTTAAAAACCTATATCTTTCTTTTTAACTTCTAACTTTATACCAAATAAATCTCTAGATTTTAAACATATCTGTATTTAAATTTCTTATTAAACATAACTTTTATCAAGTTAGCTATTTTTTAAATATTTCAGGTTTGTATTTACTTTTTATTGTATTTCTTCTCCTTTTTTTATGCGGTTTAATTCTTTTTCTTTTCATTGTCTTTTTTTTTTCCAAACTGTTATTTTTTCAAGATCGTATATCAAATATAAAAAAATTAATTTTTTCTTCAAACTGTTGTTTAGTTGTTTAAGATCGTGTACTAAATATAAAAACTTGAAAAACAATTAAATCTTAAAAAAATCGTTTATTTTATCAATAATGGAATCATCCTATTTTCAGAAGTCATTCTATCACAAATCTAAGATTATACAATACAAAATACATGAAAATACCTAATTTAAGAATTGCAAAATTAAAGTATGATGATTAGTTCTTTTTCTTCTCTCTAACAAATAAAATACTGTCTTTGAGTTTATCAAATTTCTCAACAATAATTAGCTAGATTTCTCTCTTTCTCCTTTTTTTTTTTTTTTTTTTTGTTGTTGTTGTTGTTAAATAAAAGAAAAACATTTGAGTCCCAGTGGAGTGGGTTTTGGCAATCTCAATACTCTCGAGAACAATCCTTAGCCATCTTAAATAAAAACTCACTTTTGTGATATGAAAAAAAATATATAAAGAAAGACAAAACAGGGAAAAAAAAATAAATGACTTATTATTCATAAGCAAACAAATGATTATCGAAACTGTTTTCAAATATAAACTAAATCAAGCCAACTCTCATTTTTTTTCTACTTCTATCATATTTAATAAATATTATATCTCCAAAAAGTAACTCTATTTCCAAAGCCATTGAAGTTCAGTTCAGTACATCTACGAAGTTTCATTTGTTGATCTTTTGGTCAATGTGCTATTTCTAGTAGAAATGTGATCTATTCTATCACGTGAGACAATAACTCCCGAAACTCCAACACTAGAGTGAGTAAACGTAAATTTGTTAGTCTCTCATATCTTTAATATATGTGTTATATGTGTTATTTTACTTGGATATGGTTATGCTACTAATAATGTCTCATATTATCAAATATGAAATAAATTGGAAACCAATATTAATCTCAAGAATTTGAAAACAAAACCTATTCTTGTGTCATATTAAATCATCAATTGATTCAAAAGTTTTAAACTAACACTAATGAGTGAATACAAATTTAATATTATATTATCTAACACATTTAACTAATTAACCTGATATATACGCTTAAAGATTAACTGTTTTATTTCTGACCAAACTAGAAGTATTAGTGAAAGTTATGAGAAACTTAGAAGAATGTAGGCCAGTCGTTTTTGTTAAGAAAGTGCTTTAGGACTGAAACATGCTCACGTGTGTTTGTTTTTGTTAAGTTAATTTAGTCCAAGTTTGTTCCTATTTCTTAGGAATTAGTTATTCATGATTTGTAATCATGGAGAAAGTCTAGAGTCATGTTGTTAGTGGAGAAAGTTTAGGGTCATGTTGTTAGTGGGTAGTTATTTTTTAAGACTTTAAATATTGTATTTTTCTTTGAATGTATGTGGAATGAATTTGTCTTCAATTTGCTATTGCAATATTTATTTTTACTCTATAAAATAACAATTGTTATCAGAGCTCTCTTCTTAAGGGATCTGTGAGTGTGAGTGAAGTTGTTGTGTCATGGACGCCATAGCAAGTTCCAGTTTCTCTTCCATTTCTCCATCGATATTTGATGGAGACAACTACCAAGTTTGGACAGTTCGTATGGAAGCTTATATGGAAGCTTTGGATATTTGGGAAGCAGTGGAAGAGGATTATGAAATTCCTGCTCTTCCAAACAATCCTACCATGGCACAAATCAAAGTGCAAAAGGAGAAGAAGACAAAGAAAATCAAGGCAAAGGCATGTCTGTTTGCTGCAGTCTCATCTACTATCTTCACTAGAATTTTGACTTTGAGATCAGCATATGAGATATGGAATTATCTCAAGTCAAAGTATGTGGGAGATGAAAGAATCAGAGGAATGCGTGTGCTAAACTTGATTCGAGAATTCGAGTTGCAGAAGATGAAGGAAATAAAATCAATTAAAGAGTATTCTGTTAGGTTATTGGACATTGCAAACCAAATCAGATTACTTGGTTTTGAGTTCAAGGACTCAAGAATTGTATAAAAAATTATTGTATCAGTGCCTGAAAAATTTGAGGCATCTATTTCTGCCTTAGAAAGTACCAAAGATTTGACTCAAATCACTCTTGCAGAGATACTCAATGCTTTGCAAGCGCAGGAACAAAGAAAAGCCATGAGGCAAGAAGGTGCTGTTGAAGGAGCCTTGCCAGCGAAGCATCATGAGAACGTTAGGAATAATAAGAAGAAGAAGTTTTTCAAGAAGAATCAAATTTCTACTAGAGAATCTTCAGCTTACAACAAAGCAGGAGTCAAGAAGGGATCCTATCCTCCCTGTTCACATTGCAATAAATAGGGTCATCCTCCTTTTAAATGCTGGAGGAGACCAGACGCCAAGTGCACCAAATGTAACCAAATGGGGCATGAAGCTGTAATTTGCAGGAACAAGAATCAACAACAAGGTGTAGAGGCCAAAATTGCTGATCAGGAGGAGGAGGAGGATCAATTGTTTGTGGCAACATGCTTCATGGGTGGTGAGTCAAATGAAAGCTGGCTGATTGACAGTGGATGTACTAACCATATGACTCATGACAAGGAGTTGTTTAAAGATCTGAAGCCAACAAATATCACCAAAGTCAGAATTGGCAATGGAGACTACATCTCAGTCAAAGGAAATGGGACTATTGCGATTGCAAGTTGTAAAGGTACAAAACATATACAGGATGTTCTTTTTGTACCTGACATTAACCAAAATCTGTTGAGTGTGGGTCAACTTATTGAAAAAGATTTTAAAGTTACTTTTGAAAATGAATATTGCTTGATTAAGGATGCAACAAATCAAGATATTTTCAAAGTAAAAATGAAAGAAAAAAGTTTTTCACTCAATCCTTTAGAGGAGGAGCAATCTGTTTTTGCTCTCAAAGAAGATGTAACACAACTTTGGCACAAACGAGTCGGTCACTATCATCATTAAGGGCTGCTACAACTAACGGAGTTGGCACTTGATTTTCCCAAGCTTAGTGAAGAAATCTCAAGCTGCAAAGCGTGTCATTTTGGAAAACAAAATAGGAAGTCATTTCCCAAGCCATCTTGGAGAGCCACTCAAAAATTGCAGCTCATTCACACAGATGTTGCAAGTCCTCAGAGAACACCTTCTTTAAAAGGCAGTCTCTATTATATTGCCTTTATTGATGACTTCACCAGAATGTGCTGGATTTTTTTCTTGAAGTTTAAATCAGAGGCTGCTTATGTTTTTTGGAAGTTCAAGGCAAGAGTTGAAAATGAAAGAGGTTGCAAAATTCAAATTGTAAGGTCTGACAATGGGAAGGAGTATGTTTCGGCAAAATTGAAATAGATACATCATGGAGATGACAAGATGCATGCTGCATGAAAAGAGTTTGCCAAAGAAGTTTTGGGAAGAGGCAGCAAATACAGCTGTATTTCTTCAAAATAGGCTTCCTACAAAAGCAGTGAAGGAAAAGACACCATTTGAGGCATGGTATGGGTATAAACCATCACTGAAATTTCTCAAAGTATTTGGTTGTTTGTGTTTCACTCATGTTCCACAGAGCAAGCGTGACAAACTTAGGAGAGCTTCACCGGGTGTCTTTATAGGCTATAGTTCTATCAGCAAAGCCTATAAAATTTTCCAGCCACAAACTGGAAAGATTGTCGTAAGCAGGGATGTTCACTTCGTGGAAGATGAAGAGTGAAACTTTGATGATGTAGAGAAGAAAGGTCAGACCTTGGAAAAAATGAAATTCAAGTTTTTTTATTCAAGCATTGAAGAGGAAGATGACAGGCAGAATGAAATAGTAGATGATACTTCCGTGAGAGGAACAAGGTTACTTTCTGATATTTATGAAAGGTGCAATGTTGTTGTGTGTGAACCTGCAAATTGTGCAGAAGCAAAGAAAGATCAAAGGTGGGTAGCTGCAATGGAGGAGGAGTTGTCAATGATAGAGAAGAACAAAACTTGGATCCTTGTTGACAGACCTCAAGATAGGAAGGTAATTAGAGTTAAATGGGTGTTTAGAACCAAGCTTAATGCTGATGGCTCAATTAACAAGCACAAAGCCAGGCTTGTGGTTAAATGGTATGCTCAAATCGTTGGTGTTGATTACTCTGATACTTTTGCTCCTGTTGCTAGAATGGACACAATTAGTTTACTATTTGCAATAGCTGCACAAAAGGGAGCCGGAAATTGTATCAATTTGATGTCAAATCAGCTTTTTTGAATGGTGTCTTACAAGAAGAAATTTATGTTGAGCAGCCCAAAGGATGTGAGAAGCAAGGTGAAGGAAATAAAGTCTATCTTCTCAAGAAGGCTCTTTATGGTTTAAAACAAGCTCCAAGAGCTTGGTATAGCAAAATTGATGAACATTTATTGAGCTTGGGATTTTTGAAAAGTCTGTCAGAATCAACCTTATATGTTAAGCACAATGGTACTAGCATTCTTATTGTTTCACTGTATGTTGATGACCTACTGGTTATAGAAAACAATGCAGATCATATTCAAAATTTCAAATGGGAGATGATGAAGATGTTTGAAAGGACAGATCTCGGGCTCATGTCCTACTTTCTTGGCATAGAGATCAAGCAAGGGCAAGGTGAAGTTTTCATCTGCCAGAACAAATATGCAAAGAAAATACTAAAGAAGTTTAAGATGGATGAGTGTAAGGCAGTAAGCACTCCAATGAATCAAAAAGAGAAGTTGTGCAAAGAAGATGGTGCTGACAAAGTTGATGAAGGATATTTCAGGAGTTTAATTGGTTGCTTGATGTATCTCACAGCAACAAGACCTGATATTTTGAATGCTGTGAGTATTTTGTCTCGTTTCATGTATTGTGCAAGTGAATTACATCTCAAGGCAGCAAAAAGAGTGATTCGATATGTCAAAGGCACAAGTGATTTTGGTGTTAAGTTCACTAGGGGCAAGGAGTTCAAGCTGATTGGTTTTTCTGATAGTGATTGGGGAGGTTCCATTGATGATATGAGAAGCACATTAGGCTACTGTTTTACTCTTAGCTCTAGTGTTTTCTCTTGGAGCTTGAAAAAGCAAGAGATTGTAGCCCAATCCACTGCTGAAGTAGAATTTATTGCTGTAACAACTACTGCCAATCAAGCTTTATGGCTGAGGAAAATTTTACTTGACCTTGATCTGGAGTAGAAGAAAAGCACGGAGATTCTTGTTGATAACGAAGCTGCTATTGCTATTTCTCATAATCCTGTGTTTTATAAGAAAACTAAACATTTTAACATCAAGTTATTCTTTCTAAGGGAAGTGCAGAAAAGTGGAGAGGTGATTTTTGTCTACTGCAAAACAGAAGATCAAGTTGCAGACATATTAACTAAACCATTGCCTACTTGCAAGTTCGAGTTTCTAAGGTCAACACTTGGTGTTTGCAACTCCTAAAGCAAGGAGGAGTGTTAAGAAACTGCTTTAGGACTGAAACATGCTCATGTGTGTTTGTTTTTGTTAAGTTAATTTAGTCCAAGTTTGTTCCTATTTCTTAGGAATTAGTTATTCGTGATTTGTAATCATGGAGAAAGTCTAGGGTCATGTTGTTAGTGGAGAAAGTTTAGGGTCATGTTGTCAGTGGGTAGTTATTTTTTAAGACTTTAAATATTGTATTTTTCTTTGAATGTATGTGGAATGAATTTGTCTTCAATTTTCCATTGCAATATTTATTTTTACTCTAGAAAATAACATATGGAACAAAACAAAAAAGAAAATAATAATGCAATTAGGAGATGATTCAAAGGAAGAAAAAAAGAAATATGATTAGAAAGGAAAGTAAGTGTGATTGTGAAGAAAGGTTTGAGTGAAAACAGGCAGAAAAGATGAACCCCACATGTGTGAGAAAGGCCTGCAGATAAGTTATAGGATACAATGGATTTGGGGATTGTTCCAAAGTTTGTAAGTGGGAAGTGGGAATACTTGTGTGGCTTCAAATATATATATATATATATATATGGAAAGATTTGATGGTCACATGTTGGGTGGAAAGAATAGAAGGGAAAGAACCATTGGGAATCACATGGCCTTTGGTTCCTTATATATCCTTCCATTTGGTTTCTTGATGGCTATTGCTCTTCACATGACCTCAAGTAAATGAAATATAAATAAACAAACTATTTTTAACTTACAATTAATTTGTTCCTATTCTTTTGTATGGTCTCAATTAGGAATTTGAAGTTTTGCAAATGGAACCACAGCATTTGGGTCCCATGAATTGATGTCTTGTTTTTTCCTTAACCTCACCTCAATTTGGACATCATATCTACTCCAAACATGATATAGAAGCAGTGGAGGTAAAATAATCCAGTTTTACTCTATGCATTATTTCTTTTAATGCTGAATAAATATATTAAAATGAAAAAATCCAACTTAAATAAAGTTCGTTCGATTCCTCACTTTCAGAAGAGACACAACATAAAATATAACAAAAAAAAAAAAAAAAAAAAGTCAGATTTCTGCAGTCACAGGAACAAACTTTTTGCAAGCCTTTAACATAGAAAGAAAATTTCATAATATTTATCTTAAGAGAGAGAGAGGAAAAAAAAGAAAAAAAAAAAAAAGAAAGATATTCCGAAATAATCTTCGAGATTTGAAATAAAACCCGATAAATCCCCAATCTTATACAAATTTAGGTTCAGTTTGGGAGTCCACAATCAAAGACAATGGATTCAACATTTCCCCTTTGCCAGCTGTAGTTTGGTTTATGGTAGAATCCATTTGAGTTCAATTTTGATGGGTGATTTTGACTTCTTCCTACCAAATTGCATTATATTGAATTTGAGTTTTTGGAGTTAGCAAGCCCTAATGAGATGCTTAACATTTTAACCAACGGATATACATATCTTTGATCCCATTCTTACTTACAATTAATTTAGGATTTCGATGTGATTTGATAACTAAAAGTGAAGGTCCAATTCTCAAATTTTAAAATTTTTAAATAAGTGATGAAAATAATTTTACAAAATAGTTTTGCTAGCGTTGAGAGAACATTATCATCATCTATTGCATGAACATCTAACCTGTCTGTACTGATCGACCGTCATACTTTGCAACCTCTCTATATTCAACCGAAAATTTATTCTTAAGTTTCATCCAAACCTTGTCCATCGTTAAAAACGTAAAACATAAATAGTTTCATTAGTCTTATATTTCTCCTCTCAAAAGCTCAAACTTAATTACTCCATGACTAAGTTGCATCTCTCAAGTATCCAATTTTCCAACTTTCACTACATTTAAGTCTAAACTAAAAAAACTACCGTAAGTGCATGATAGCCAGAACAACCTAATCACATGTAATTACTTCAATCTTTTAAAGTTACCTAACACTTCCAACTAACAAGCTTTAGAAACTACCTAACACTTCCAACAAATTATAAACCACTAAAGGCTACCATAATTTTAACTAACACTTAATTATAATAAATAAAGCATAGTTACAAATAAAAAACTACAGGTTACCCTGACTGCAGAATACCCTAACTACAGGATAACCACAACAAATCAATAAAAAAATTTCAAGTCTTTAAACTATTTCAACAATTAAAAAAATTTCAATTTCAACAATGCAACAATTTCAATACATTTAAATATAATTTCAACTGGTCCACTCTATAACAATCACAATTTCAATAATTTAAACTCTAACATACTACAAATTTCAGTATTCCATTTATACATAATTTAATTCATAAACGATTCATATACATTCTAATTCATAAACTTCCAACAATTTTAATATACAATCTATACATACAATTTAATCTCAATCATACATTTATTTATTCATGCAACAAATTCAATATGAATGACATACAATATAAATACAATATACAATCTACAATTATACTTACAATATACAATCTACATTTTATTTATGCAACAAATTAAATATCAATCATACATTTATTTAGAAAAAACTAAAAACAAAAAATTATGTTTATCGAAATGTAGAGACGGCAGCGTAGGACGACGATGAAAGGAGGACGGTGGGTGGCAGAGCATGACAACAAAGGGCAAGAAGGCAGCAGACGGTGACGGCACGACAACGACTCTCTTTCTATCTCTCATTCTCTTTTCTTTTTCTCTTGAATTCATGCGTTCTGTGTTTTGTGAACACAAAACTCTTATTAATAGGGTTCTCCTCACATAGCTTGAAAACGTCACGAGAACTCCTTAGTCCCGACATCATAAGTGAAAACGTTGAGATTACTTGCGATCAATCCCAAGGTTTCACTTATGGCATCGGGAAAATCTTTTAAAAAATTTCAAATGTTAAAGTTTCTCCCGATGTGGTCAACCTTTGCATCGGTCGAAGACGGACCATTTTCGACGTCTCCCTGGCTACATCGGGGAAAAGTTAAAATAATTATTTAAATGTCTGGTTTCTCCCAACGTCGGCATAGTCTGACACTATCTTGAAGCCATGCATGTAAACGTTGGGAAAAACTTTAATTTAAACAATAATTTCCATTGTCTCCGACGCCATGAAAGTACACGTCAAGGATGCCCCAACAATTGCCAATGTGTAACTTTCATTTCACTTCGTAGAATGAACTAGAGATAACGGTACTACACATTAGAAACACACATTTTAATAGTTCTAATAACATTTCAAAGAACTTGTTACTTCAACCGTTGAGAACCTTTACTTGCATCAATGTAACCAAAAAGTTAAGCGACGAAAATTCTAAACAGTCGGGGTATAGCTCACTACGTGCTTGGTTTAATAACTTCTGAAATATGTTTGTCGTCTCTTGTTCTACACCACTATTAAATGACATGTCATTCTCCAAAATCTTCCTTTGTTTCTTCTTTGTGCTCAATTGGAGTTTGTAAATCATGAAGCATACCCAACGTTATTTCATTGTCTTTAGGAAAATGGTTACTACTAGTTCCTTCATGGAAAGGGTCACTCCTAGTTCTTTCATGGAAAAGGTCATTACTAGTTTTTTCTATAAGTCTATGGAAGTTCACTAGCTCTCCATGATGCACCTAATCTGTATAGGAGAAGGATATTCCAATTGTTAATAGGTGTCGCTCCACACCCTCTAATGAGTCCCTATTTGAATTTATCATATCTTGCATGGACACCTAACCCGTCCGTACTAATCGATTGTGATACTTTGCAACCTCTAAAAATTGGGACACACTCTCTCTATATTCAACTGAAAATTTATTCTTAAGTTTCATCCAACCTTTGTCCATCATTAAAGACCTAGAACGTAAATAGGTTTCATTAGTCTTATTTCCTCCTCTCAAAAGCTCAAACCTAATTACTCCATGAATAAGTTGCACCTCACAAGTATCCAATATCTCAACTTTCACTACATTTAAGTCTAAACTAAAAAAACTACGGTAAGTGCATGATAGTCAGAATAACCTAATCACATGTAATTACTTCAATCTTTCAAAGCTACCTAACACTTCCAATAAATTATAAACCATTAAAGGCTACCATAATTCTAACTAACATTAATTATAACAAACAAAGGATAGTTACAAATAAAAAACTACAGGCTACCCTGATTGCAAGATAACCACAACAAATCAATAAAAATTTTCAAGTATTTAAACTATTTCAACAATTTAAAAATTTTCAATTTCAACAATGCAACAATTTCAATATATTTAAATATAATTTCAACTACGCCCACTCTATAACAATCAAAATTTCAATAATTTAAACTCTAACCTATTACAAATTTCAGTATTCCATTTATACATCAATTTAATTCATAAACGATTCATATACATTCTAATTCAGAAGGCAGCGGATGGTGACGGCCCAAACCTCAGGTCAACAGGGAATAGAGACGTAAGAATTTCGAGGAGCTAATGTAGGAAAATGAAGCCTTGAAGATTGTTTTCTAACTCGAGGTTGTTGGATGAATGAGGTAAAGAAGAAAAGGAGAAGCTTTACACCTCTAAGCATTCGCCTCAAAGAAGCAATTGAAGCGGTAAAGGAGGAAAATGAAGATCCTGAAAGATATTCTTGATATTGATTGTGGACAACAAAGGGAAAGAGAATGAGATTAGAGTCTTATCCACCACGACGCGAAAGGCTGCAACTTAGTGGGAAGAAGGATGTGAGAATATCAGAGTTGGTTTATCTTTACATAAAGTAAAGTTGTAAATTGTAAATTTGTACTTCTGTAAGCATTACGTTAATAAAGAGGAGTTTCAAGTTATTTCGTTGTGTTATTTCTTGATTGTTTCCGCTACGAAAGATGTGAAGGTTTCTATGGTTAAAATGGATGAGTTTCACAAAGAGAAGAAAAGAGGAGTTGTTCCGCTCACTAAGTGTTCGATGCTTGAATATCTAGGTGACACACTTTCCATTTGGTCACGTGGTGTGACATTTGGGGCAGTACAATGTAGTACTTATCTATTATTATTAGAAGACCTAGACTCCTCCCTCTCGATAACTTAGGCTCCCCTGCACAGTAGTAAGGAGAATGTAAGTTCCCTTCTTCTAACACAAGGCAAAACAAGATTAGGCTTATTTGAATGAAAATCGTCGTCCCCACAAACCAACACGGCATCCTCTAAAAATTATCAGAAGGTCACCCAACATAGGATTGTTCTAAGCTAAGCACATTTAACTTTGGAGTTCTTATGATTGAGCCACCGAAAAAGAAGATGCTACCTTGTTGTTATAGGTAATAAATTTTTAATTCTTTTAAGTCTTTCTTGATCTTAATTTCATGTCCTTAGGTTCTCTCTCATTCATACGTGATATCAATTCATTCAGGTCTCTCTCCTAAACTCAGGGCATTACACCTAACTTCCATAGCAATTAAGTGCTTAACAAAGGAAGATGTCGACAAAAGAAACAAAAAATGGAACCACCGATAAGGAAAATATCTTGTATAACGAACATTTTAGTAGATCACCCCTTTTCAAAACAACACCAATGCAGTTGCACTTTCGATAATTGAAGCTATAAAACAAATATTGTCAATCTCATAAAGTATAACAACTTCAAATAAATTTATCACTATACTAACGATATAGACATTTTAAATTTAGAGTTATTTTTCAACGAAATATTAACCGTTTTAAGTTCATATACTAATTATGAGAGTAGTCCTTTTATGTCAAGGGTATTTTTGAATTTTTCAATAGTTCAAGTGTATTTTTGAAACAAAACATTAATTGTTTCCGTCCAAAACTAACGGTAAGGTATATTTGAACTCTTTTTGAAAGTTTGAGAGTATTTTTGAAATTGTTGAAAGCTTAGGGATATTTTTGAAACAAAACACAAAGTTTAAGGACATTTTTTATAATTTAGTCTAAAAAGATACTTTCTTTCAAAAGTTAAATATTGTCTTCGACTTCTGATTAAATTTTCAGAACTCCCCCTGCTAGAAATCTTAACAAAATCTGAAGAAAAACATAGACTAGAATTTTGATTCCCGCTTGTTTCTAGATGATCGTAAGAATGGTTCTCATTCCCTAAGCTCTGTTCAAAATTTTAAAGGAAGGGGTTTCTTTTGTTTTTTTTTTTTAAATACCAATAAAAGATCATTTGTTACAACTTTTAAAAGAAATGGTACTTTTTAAAAAAATTACAAAGTTAGGGTACTTTTTACAATGTAGTCACACACACGCATATATATTACTAAACTAATTCAAGCATGCTGTTAACCTAAAAAGATGCACATAAGCAGTTGTAAAATTCAAGCCTGTTCTAATAGAATTTTATATTTTGAACCTTTTTGCAAATACAGATTTCTTTGAGTACTTTAAAGTAAACCACATTCCTATTAAATCGTCTTTGAACTTTTCCCTATCTTAAAGGATTATTAAATATTGGGTTAGGAAGAATGTTCTGGTTCCCATGATCTAAGGGTGAGTTTGGATTTCAAGGATTTATGCAAAGTGAAAGTAATGGTAAGTTGATCTAATTTGTACTCCAACGATTCCCGTGTTAAACGAAACCCTAACCCTCGAGTGTACTGTGTACCTTTGTCCAACAAAAGAAAGGTTCCACATAAGGTTAAGATATATCATAGACTTGTACTACCCTTTATCTTTGCAAATTCTGTACTTTCAGTTATAATTTTGGCTACATTTCATTTTTTAGGTCATTTCTAATATTGGGAGATGGAATTCTATCGACGTTTAATTTACAAAAGTGGGTTAAGAGGAGAAGCTGATGTTATTCGTTAAACGTAAAAAGTGGTGATCGATAAAAAGACATAAATACGAAGTTAGCTCAATAAATGTGTACAGCTTACTTTCTATTAAAGTTGTTTGTCCCATGTCAAAGAAGTTTGTGGGCTAAACGGCCCATTAGCTTTTTAAGATTTTGAATACCAAGAATGGTTTGCGAATCAAAAGATCATGAAAGCAGTTTTTAATGACATTATCAAATGTCTAAAATCTTCTGGCAGTTTCAGAACTATAATACGAAGAGTGGCAAAAGAAAATACGAGCAAAAATAAACTGATGCAAAGAAAGATAATGACCAAGAGTTTCTTCAAGCTCGAAGATGAAACATGCATTATCAAATGAAACAATTGGCCATGAAATAATATAACACAAAACATCCAAACAAATCGCAGCAGAGAAAAAAAATTGTACAGGCATTGAATCAATAGGGCAAAAAGAGTTGAGTTCTTACTGCTATTGCACCCATCTCTTCAAGCCTTGTTAGGTGAAATCTTTCAGTCTTTTCTTCAGCATGTCCATTGACTTCTTTCGACTGCTTTGTTTCGCATTTCTGCTTGAAAGGCTCCCAAAGATCCCATCAGGAGAATCTTTGAATTTCTCACATATACTAGCCACCTTCTTGTAATCCAACATGTTATAGTTCTTCTCTCTTATCTCAGGATTTGTGAAGTTTTCAGGTTGATTGCTCAGCAAAAGGTTAATAAGTTGTCTGGCTTCTACTAGAGAGTTCCGAAAACTACCCCCTTCATACACTTCACTCAGTCCAATGCTGTGGAACCTCTCATCTGCAAATGTTTCCAGCACCTTTAGATCATTGTCAATAGCCATGACTGCGTTAGCATTGAACCTTTTGACGCTATCACTAAGAAAAGCTGCAAAAATAGAGTCGGATATGTGTTCAAACACTCCACTTCCAACCTTATACACGGCTTCTATAGGTAAAATCTGTTGTACGGCGGACATTATAGTGTCAAGATAAATAAGCACTTCATTTATATAGTCATTTGCATTAGCAGAAACCTCCTCAGAAGTCCAACTAATATTCTCTGTAAGAGCCATAAACTCATCTATTTTGGTATTCACCAAATTCAACAATGCAAGATAAGCTGCATCTCTTGAAGTTTTGAGAACAATACTAGAAGCAGGATTAGCTTGTGGCCTTTCCACTGAAAAAACAGGCGTCCCGGATAGTTGAGCTGCATAGCTAAGGAAAAAGTCGCAGGCTCTTTCCAGGACAGTTATATTTGCAGCAATTTGCATGGCTTGAGAAACACCAACGGAGCTGCTATGAACAGTATCGAGTATTGCTTCAGTTAAAACATTAGTTAGGAGCTTGTCCAGATACTTCTTCACAATATCAAAAGGATTAGAATGTGCACTGTAAGACAAATAATCAACAGACCCTTTAATGAAGGACCTCACAATGCGGCAGACATCAGGAACTGTGGAAGAAAATGTTGCTATATATGGAAATGCAGGCATTATATCTGAAGGCTGGAGATTAAAGGAGATAACGTTGTTTTCATAATCACTATCTTTTTTTATAACCATCTGCTCATATAAGTCATTAGCAAGAACATCCACAATCTGCTGCCGACACTCTTCCAAAAGAAGTTCATGGTATTTGTCTTGGTTTTTACTTATGGCCTCAAGAACCGGGGCAATTTCATACCCATACGGTCTAAGAGCAGATGCCAAAAGAGTGACATAATCCTTCACCAGGAGAAGGTGGGTTGCAGAGTCCATGAGGGAAAATTGTTCTTCCAGCAAGGATGTCAACTTGCTAACAGCAGTTTCTAACATTGCATCAACACGTTCAGCTGATAATAACCCTTTAGCAGTTCTCATGACACGATCCTCCACGATAAAATATCCTGCAATTTGAGAAAAGAATGCCTTATATGATTCGACAAAAGGCTGAGTAGAGGAGATCTGCAAGTCTGCCTTAAGCTGCAGCATCCGATTCCTAGAGTAATACTCACGAAACTGCTCTTGGATTCCAAGGCTTGTATGAATGTGATATGCACGATAAAGAGGTGCTAGGTCAAACTTTAGAACAGAGTCCTCATCAATATCTTCAAAATCTAAAGTATATACAAAATCTCCAAGACCTGAAATGCTTTGTTCCTCGGCTTTTCTCTGACGTTCTAACATTTCGTCATCTCTTTGACGAGCAGTTGCTGCATGACCGATAGCCGTTTGCCCAACAACCTTGGCACAACTTCTGATGTAAACAAGCCATTCATTAAATTCATTTGAAACTTTTTTCTCAATGTGAGATTTAATCATAGGAATTCTTGTCTCAATGACAATTCTTAGTGCCTTGACAGAAATTTTCTCCAAATAATTTTTCTCGATCAAATCTATAGTTTTCAATGCAGGGTAGAACTGACCTTCCGAGATATGATCATTGCATTTGGCACAAAGTTCCAACATCTGAACACAAGTCTCAGACATTTTGATAGCTTCAGTCACATTTTTTTTAATAGAATAAGATCCAAGAAGTTCCTCGAGTCTGACCAAGAGAGCACTGCCTACCTCTTGCAATTTAAAATTATCACTAGATAATTTACCCTTCAATTCTTCAGCATCGACCAATACACCACGAAGTTCATCAACAGCACGAATAAATTCTTCATAGTGAGTCTTGCACAGCTCCTCGATTTCAACTTCTTTCTTCTTCACAATGCTCTTCAACTGATGAAGAAGAGTTTCTGGCCGCCCCATTTGAAATGCATATCTCACAATTGGAGCAAGATCATCCCCGTTCCCACTTAATGTTGCAAACACCAGATCTTCTGTAGTTTCCCCATTCTCTGCAGCATTTCTCCTTTTTGGCTTTACCTCCATAATTAAGATTAACTCTGCAAAAACATACGCATAAATTATATATTTAATACAACATCTATATCCTTTGCAAAAATTAACCTCGGTTCGCTAAGCAAAATTATGCTAGAATGAGAGTGAAGAATTGATATTCAATCAACACCCATTCAAGAAAGAATCACTAACAAAAAGTCCCTAAAGCACTTGAGCACCTAAGATGAGGAGGGCTTAAAAAATGACCCATGTACCGTCAATTACAAAGAAAGTGGAGTTGAAGGAATTTCAACTACGAAAAATTAATTGAAAAACGAGAAGAAGATGAACTGTTTCGCTTGCTTCATGAGGCAGCCCGTGAAGTTCTTTAGGGCACACCTCCAAATCCAAAACCAGTCCAAATCACCAATAAAAACTTAAAAGCACAAAATTAAAAACAGATTCGTTTCGTTTCAAATAAGACACTACAAAAAATTTCTCCAATAAAGAAACACAACGATATCAGAAGCAACCGGCAAACAGACCTTCAATGGAGAGTTTGATCAAGCATAGAGAGGTGAAGACTGAATGAAAAACAGAGAGATGGCCATGACCGCTAATGTGAAGTCGGGAAACATCATTGGCCTCCGATCAAGAGAGGCGATAACCACAAGGTAACCTTCCAGTGAAAGAAAGGAGTCCCGGCTCCGGGTTGAACAGTGAACGAGAGAGCCCAAAAGAGAGGGAATTCGAGTAGGCTGAAATGAGGTCGAGTATGAAGATTCAACCTTCGGTTAAGGGAAAGTGAAGAGATGGTTGAGAGAGAGAGAGAGAGAGAGAGAGAGAGTTTTATGGAGAGATGGAGAGGAGATTTTGAGGTTGCTTCTGAGAGTGCCAGTGCAAGGTTGAAGACGAACATGGGGCGGCAAGTGTTTTATTCGAAAAAGTTGGTAAATACATCATGTTTTAAGGCTAAAAGTGTAAATTTAATAATTAATTTCTTTTGGTATAAATTATAAAATAGTCGAAACATATTTATATGCACGTATTGGTTTGAAAATCCCAAAAAGATTGAAGTACCTGTAACATATAAATCTAAGTCCCCATTCTATAAGCTTACATAAATCATTTTAACAATTAGGTTAATATATCTTCAAATAAGCCTATCAAAATAATTCAATCCTCAATATTTTTCCTTTGATTATTTAAATACAATTAGAATTCTCAAACAACTTTAATTTTACATGAAAAATCTTCCAAAAAAAAAAAATTGTATTGGCTTATAATACAAATTCAACATTTAGTGGATGAGATATTCATTCATTAGTTAACTTATATAAGAAATCTTTTTAAAAGATTTTACAGGGGTAAACACACATTCATTAATCATTATAATGCAAGTTCGTTCATTAAAAATGAAGAAAGATACATTTTGACCTTAGAGATGATAATTAAGAGATTTTACATTCAAAAGAACCATATCTTAGTGCAATTGGTGCACTTATGTATTCTATTAATAATACAATACCAAATATTGCATTTTCAGTAAATTTATTAGTTAGATACAATTCCTCTACAACAAAAAGACATTGAAATAAAATTAAGTATATATTTTGTTATCTTCGAAAAAAATTGATATGAGTTTATTTCATTCAAAATAAATCAAATTTCGATTTAGTTGACTAAGTAGATTTTGGATATTTATCTATTCACATATGGAGAAATTATTATATCATGTCAATCAGAGAAACAAACAATAACAACTTCATCAAATCATGCTAAAATTATTGCAATGCACACGACAAGTCAAGAATGTGTATGACTAAAGTTAATTATTAAGCACATTCATGGAACATGTGCCTTGTATTCCGGTAAATTTTTTCCTATAATCCTATACGAAGACAACACAACATGTATAACTAAAATTAAACGATGTTATATTAGAGGAGATAAAACAAAACATATTTAATCAAAGCTTTTTTACGCTCATAATCTTGAAAAAAATGGTGACATCACAATACAACAAATTTGTTAACTTATTTACAAAATCATTACTTGCCGCAACCTTTGAAAAATTGGTGCGCAACATTTAAATGCGGCGACTCAGAGATTTCAAATGATGTTTCCATGAGGAAGAGTACATTGTATTTTTGTAAGATATATAAATTATATGAAATATGTATTCTTTTTCCTTCACTTAGACTTTTTTTCCATTGGGTTTTTTTCTTGTAAGGTTTTAACAAAACATATTTTATATATGTAATGGACATTTAAGAGGAGTATTATAAACATGATTAAAAATAGATATCCCATTATGATTATGTCTCTATTATGTCATATGCCATTCCCCTTTCCATCCAACTTCTTTGCCATTGTGCCATGGTGGGTTTTGTAAGGCACACTCATATAGGTAAAATTTTCATATAAAGGGGAGAAAGTGGATTTTTTTTTGAAGACTTTCTTATTTTCTTAATTTATTATTTATTTATTTTATTTGTATATTATATTTAATTATTTTAATATTATATTTTCTTGATTTTCGTATTCTAATTTGGCCAATTTTTACACCATTACTTTAATTGTTTAATGTTTATAGTTGACTTAAATATATTTTAAGAAGATAGTATTTTCAATAAATATCTATTTATGTCAATGTTTTATTAATAGTTTGATCACAAAAAAATTGAAGAAATATATTCATAAAATCAAACTTAAATGTCAGCATTTTGCCTTCAACAAGCATAATTTTATACGTGACTATTTTTAAATGTAACAAAATGAATCAAAATATATACATAATATAGTAAAATACCACAATTTATTTACCATAGATCATAATAGACCAAAATAAATTATTATATGTGTCTACTTGTATCATGACAGACAAAAATAATAGTTGAGCTTGATCTATCTTGATCTATCACAAATAGATTGTTATATTTATAAATTTTTAGAAGCTTTGTCACTAAAATGAATTTTCATTTGTGCATCATTTTTCTTTCATAAGCTTTTGTTTGTGTAATGCCCTAGACCAAGTTTCAAAGTTATCTCCAAACCAACGTGGATCCTTTTAGCATGCTTTGTTCGCATTCATGCATCTTATGAGAATTACTAGGTGGTCATCCAATAAACAATTTTTTAATGCTAAGCATATTTAAGTTTTTGAGCAAAGTACACCTTGTTGGTACATGCAGTAATATTCAATTATTTTAAGTCTTTTTTAAATTTACTTTTATGTCTTCATGATCTCTATCATTTAGAGTATTGTTAGTTCATTTATGTCTCACTCTTAAACTCAAGACATTGCAATTTTTTTTTTCATATTCGTTGATTTTAACTAATAAAATTTTTATTTTTATTTTACATAAAATTTACACAAATTAATAGTTGTTTGGAAGGCTAGAATGTAATCAAGATTAAGATTATGAAGAATTTAAAGTGTGTTAGAATACATAAAAAAAATAGAGAAAGGAACATAATTGAAATAGTGAAACATGAAAATGATGTGAAAAAAAACTGAGTTGGAAACTATGAAAATGAGATAAATTTGATATAACAAATGAAGACCAAAATAGTTAGTCCAAACATAGATTTTAGATAACATTAGTTGTACTTTGTTTGCAATAGGATCGTAGTGTCTTTGTAATTGACAACTCGCAATGATAATTTAAGGTATTTTAAGGGTTAAAAGACGAAAATATTTATTTTAAATTTCCCTTGGAAGTTCCGAAATATTACTAATTATAACAATGAGAATGGTACAATTTGCATTACAGAGATTAAGAAAAATATTAACCCAATTCTCAATCTCAAAAAGGCCATTCTAGATGGAAATCAAATAAATTAGATTACATTTTCAAATGTTTAATTTAAAAAACAAGTTATTTTGCAAAAAAAAAAAAAAAAAAAAGGAGTTTGAAGCTACTAAAAATAAGTTTTTAAGTATATTTTAAACAATTTTTTGAAAAAATAAATTTAAACAAAGTTAGAGTTTTTTGAAAAATATAAATTTTTTAAAATCCAACCCTAATTAATAGACAAAACACAATTTTTGTCCCTAAAATTTAGAGTTGTCGTGTCCCTAACTACAAAGTAGTTCCTAATTTAGTTTTACACGAACAGAATTTGACATGAATAGGATTAAAAGTCTAACCGGTGAAATCATATAATTAATTGGCAAATAATTTGAAATTGAATTTGTTCCAAACATCAAAATATTTCAAAAAGTCCTAAATCATAAATCACAAAACTTAGGATCTAATTATTTTCTACTTTTTAAATCACTTTTTCTTTTTCACTCTCATCACAAGTCACAACGGCTCTATTGTGCCTAGACAACACTTAATAAAACACCATTTGAGAAAAAAATAATAAACAAACAAAAAATATGATTCTTTTATTACTTTCCTTCTATATATACATACATACATACGTAGAGAAGAGTATCTGTGCATCTAAGAATCTAGTTGTGTTGTGAAAAATGAGGCCTAACGGAAATACGTAAAAAGAGAAAATATAATATTAAAATAATATAAAATAATAAAAAATTAGAAATTAGAAAAATCATAAAATTGTTAAATTTCTCCACTTTCTCTAATTTCTTTGGATATTTCTCTAATGTGAGAACTTGTTACAACTCCACAAAATGCCACTGTTTATAGGTAACTTAGCAAGTAGAATGTGACATTACATGACCATTAAGAGACTATATTTACCTTATTTATAAATAATGGGTATCTTTATTTTATATTAATATTTATAATAAGTTGATCCTTTGATGATATTGAAAGATAGAAATAGTTGGACTCTATTTGATAAGGAGAAGGTAGAGGTAATGAAGAGGCGAGAAGGACATGTGCCTCCTAATGACATGTTATTTTAGATATATATATATATATATAAAAAAAAGAAGAGGTTAATTTCCATAATATTTGACGTGTCGCTTTCAAATGCATAAACATTGGTTAGGTGGTAGCTAATGTATCGTAGCCACCAAGATTAAACTCAAACTAGTGTTGTTAATATTTCCTCTACAAATAGGCATCCCCAATCATCTTCATCTTCATCTTCATCTTCCTCACCTTATTCTCGTCTTCTTTTAAACTGAGCTCTCTCTATTTTTCAAATTCCCATATTTTTCTAAATCAATGGAATAACTACCATTAATATCTTAACTTAGTTATATCTTTATATCTAACAAATGTTTATATTTTTATTTAATAAAATCATATCTTAATTAAATTTTATTATTTAATGTTTATAGCTAAATTTCCATGAATATAACAAACTTCTCAAATATTTACCGTCGGTGTAACAAAATCGTTAAAATTAGCAATTTTTTAAATATTCCATCCTTTCTTTTTCTTTGTTAATCGTTTAGATTTGGATAACCAAATTCGATTTCTTTGTATGGTCTTACTTCTTTTTCCCTTTTTTTCGTTGCAATTTCTTTTTGTCGTATTTCTTTCTCTTTCTCTTATTTTCCTTGAAAATAATTGTTTAGATCGAAGTAGCCAAATTTAATAAAAAAAATAATGTACGAAAAAAATTAAAAAAAAATCATTTAGCCAAATCTAAACGATCGTGTAACCAAAGAATCTTGAAAAATTTGGTTAAGTCAAATCTAAATGATTGTGTACCAAATTTTGAAAAAAAAATCCTTTTAGCCAAATCTAAACGAACGTGTAGCTAATTCTAAACGATTGTGTTAACAAATTAAATGATGGTGTATCAAATATATTACACGTCTTGTTGACGGGCGTGTTGTTGACGAGGTATTTTTAATATTTTTCGTTGTGGGTTTGTGAGATTTTTTCGTTTTTGAAATTGTTGTCGGTATAAATATTTTGTGGCTTAGTTATATTTTTGAAATATGTATCTAATTAATCGGTAATAAATATCTTATTCTCAAGATTAATGAAACCTTCTCTACTTTTAATTAGTGGAGAGAGTCGGCCACGAAAATAGCTATATTTGGATAGGATAGGATAGGATAGTGTTTAAAATATAATTAAAAAATTATTTTATAGTTAAATTAATTAAATGTATGTTGGAATAAAATTTTAATAGTTTTAGTTTTGACAAAAATACATGCAATTAAAGATGCTATATCTTTTTCACCGAATAGTTCAATGTGTATGAGTGAGAATGTGACAGATTAGAAAAACATTTAAACAAATATAAATGAATTGAGGAAGCCAAACGTAAATAAAAATACACCATTGCTATTTTCAAACATAAAACACAGTGATAGCAAATAAGGTTTATCTTCAAATGTAAAAGATTTATTGGATTCACTTTTATTTTCAAACAAATTTAGTGGAAGCCAAATGAACCTGCCAAACGTAAACAATTTATTTTCAAACAAAAAGCAAATGTTTTCTTAATAAATTTTACAAAACACTAAAATATATATATTTGGTTGTTATATTAGATTTAGTTTTATTTATCTAAAAAAATTGTTTTTTAAACTTCTTAAATAGATAAGGCCAGTAAAATCTCAAATGTCATATTTCTTAAATAAAATTCAAACTTTTAGCAAAGTTTTTTTATTTTTTCCATTTTTATAATTGAAGATTCTGTCTTCTTTTTCAATTTTTATTTTGTTTGTCATGGCTCTACAGTACTAAATAAGATTTTTTTTTTTTTATGGTAAATGGAATGAAGGTTCACAATATCATGATTATCATTTTATGGAGGCATCTCATTTGATTTTCATTCCAACAATTTGTTGATTATATTCAAGGTAAGCTTTTTTCCTCTTCAGTTCTAGATATATCTCGTTTAACGGTTTATTGGCTTAGCTACATAGTTTTAATATGATTCAAATTGTTGAAGATAAGGATATATGTCTCATGTCTTATGTTGGTTTTACAAAAATTTTCTCAAAATGGCTTATTCGTTGTTGACTCGGTAATGCATGGCACTTTAGAAAATACAGTGTATTTCAATTTTCGTGTAGCAGAAAAAAAACGTTATGTTCAATAGACCGAGTTGAATTAAAAAGTAATTGATTTGAAGCTTTTGAATCCTTATAATTTGATATCTTCCTTAAAGAAGGTGCACTCTTTAGGGATAAATCTGTTGTAAAGAAAGTTATTTATTTCCTTGCTCTCAATAATAGTTTTGAACTTACTACGGTACTTCTTTTGATATCTGTCATAAGGATTTATCTTGTGGTTGGTACTTACGTGCACTGATATGTAAAAAAAAGTGGTGTGTGGGTGATCTGTAAATTTAAAGATACCCATCATTGTTCTGTTGACATTGTCAAGGATGATCACAGGCAAGCAATTATATCTTGGATGGTTGCTGAATGTACGAAACCCTTTTTAGATTGAGTGACAAGGTTTCTTTTCGTCCACGCAATGTTAAATTATATGAAAAGGCATCATGTTGTGAATGTAAGTTACGACTAGGCGTGGAGAGATCGTGAGATTGCTTTGAATTCTACTAGGGGTTCTTCTGAGTCATCCTATGCTCTCTTGTCAGCGTTCTCACGTGAACTATTCAAAAAAAACTCAGGTACTTTAGGGCTCATTTAGTAACGTTCATGTTCCCTATTTCTTATTTCTTATTCCTTGTTTCCTGTTCCCTATTTCTTCTTCTTTTTTTTAACAAGAAATAAGAATGTGTTTAATAACTGTTTCTGTTTCTTGTTTCTCGAAAAAAAGAAACAAAAACAGAATATGTGTTTGATAACTGTTTCTTGTTTCCTGATTTTCTTCGAGATTTATTTTTTATTTTATTCACATAAAACAAAAATATATGTCCTTCATTAAACATAAAAAGTATAATTATCAAAAGTTTATTCATTTAATACAAAAAAGTACTAGTGAACAAATAAAAATAATAACATAAACATAAAGTTGTATTTGTTCTTCAAATGTTATCCAAATTTGATTGGTAATATCATTTATCACTCAGGTGGGACCATTTCTCTTAGATGATGTCATCTCACTTCTTAATCCATCAATTTCAACAATCTCATCGATATTTGTGACATTTAGAATGTAATATTAATTTTAAAGTAAGTTATTATGTATTCAATATTCAGAATTGAAATAAACAAAACAAAAGTCAATCTTTAACTCTACTACCTATGATACATTAGAGAAAATCCACAACGAAAATCCAAATCTGCGCAAAAAGGAAGACAAAAACTATGGATCCAGCAAAGAGGACAGGCAAAAACTTTGGATCCAACGAAGAGGAAGAGTTTGGCTTGTAAAGAAAGACGATGAGAGGCGAAAAGGAAGAGGACGTGTAGAAAAAGACGATGAGAGAAAGAGGAAGAGGATGGTTATTTGGGGAAGGCGATTGAGATAAGAGGAAGAAAAAGAAAATTACATGGAGAGGAAAATGGAAAAGGAAAAGAAAACCAATAGAAAAATAATTGAGAAAAATAAAAAGAAAACCAATAGAAAAACAATAGAGAAAAAGAAAAAGGAAACTAATAAAAATAATTGAGAAAAAGGAAAAGGAAACCAGTAAAAATGATTAAGAAAAAGAAAAAAAAAACCAATAGAAATGATTGAGAAACGAAACGGAAGAAACTACTTTTTTTTTTTTTGTTTCCAATAATTCCTTATAAAATGAGAAACGTTTCTACTTTTTTTAGAACGAGAAACAAGGAACGTTACCAAACACCTCCGTTTCTTAAAAAAGGGAAAACAGAAACAGGAAATAGGAAAGGAGAACGTTACCAAACAGGCCCTTAGTTTTCCAAATACAACGTAATTTAATTTTATTATATTTTAAATTAATATGATATTTACTTTTGACTTTATTCATGTTAGCTAACATGAAGAAGCTGATGAAGAATGCAAGTTTAAATATTATTTTATGGCTCTTGCTGCTTCTTTAGATGCTTAGAGTTATTGTTTACCTATAATATCAATTGATGGTGCATCTAAAGAATAAATACTTAGGTACTTTACTTATTGCTTGCAAGCTTGATGGTAGTTCAAAGGCCATCCCTTTAGCTTTTACTATCGTTGATTCAGAGAACGATTTGTCATGGTCTTTGTTTTTTTGCGACCTTAAGGCGGCCTTTGGAGAACCCAATGATCTTGTTATTATGTGTCTGATGCTCATAAGAGTATATCTAATGAGTTTAGTTCTGTGTACCATTCAGCAAAACATGGTTTATGTGCATTTCATTTGTATAAGAATCTAAAAAAGAACCACAAGTCATATCCATTTGAGGATTCTTTTCATAGTTGTGCTAGAGCATATACTCCCCATTAAGTTCGAATATTACATGGGAAAGTTGGACAATATTTCTCCGGCTATTAGGCATGAGTTAGAAGAGATTGGCAAACCGAGGTGGACTAGGGCCTTTTTTCAAAAGAAAAGATATTCATTGATGACAACCAATATATTCAAAAGTTTAAATTCATGGTTGAAAGTAGCACAAGAATTGCTTGTTATTTGCCTTCTAGAATCTATTCGTGGTTTGGTTTAAAATGGTTTTATGAACGTTGTACTCATTAGAGTTTTCATTGTACACATCTTTCCACATATCTCGAGGATATAATTCAAGAAGCATTAAGGGAGAGTTGAGCAATGAATGTAAGGCTGATTTTATTTTCAAAAACTATATTCATTATTATTAAGAGTATAACTCGTAACTTAATTCATAATTATTTGCTGCCAGATTTGTCCCATAAATAAGCATGAGTTTGAAGTGCACTATGGGATAGAACAGTTTCTTGTCAACATCTAAGATTGTACTTACTCTTGTCGATGGTGGGACCTTCATTTGCTCTCATGCTCCCATGCATGCATTGCATTGTCCTCAAGGAAGCTTCATATTCATATGTTCACTCATCAATTTTACCATGTTTCAGAATTCGCTCTATTATATATGAAAAAACATGTCCTATTGGTAATGTAGAACAATTCACAAATGTATACCAAGTTGATGCTAATCTAGTTCTTCCTTCTAAAATCAAACGTCCTGCTAGAAGACTTAAAAAGAAAAGAATACTTCTTATTTGGAAAGGAAAACGACGGTAGTGCGATTATCTATCTGTGGTCTCGATCTGTTGATCTAAGATGATTGTGATGATGAGTAAAGAAAATGACGAAGCGTGATTTGAGTGGTCACGGTAAACTCTAGTAGAGGATGAAGACATTGTCAAAGAGATTCACCCATGCATTCAGGGGGAGCCTGAAGTCTGAAGCTAATGAGCATGTTAATTAATCATATAGTTGAACAGAGATCATATGTTGTATCGATGTATATTAACTAAGTATGAATCATAATAATATTACTCATCAGGGCTGTGCGCAGCTCCCTATACGTAGGCAACATTGGCCGAACTGGGTTACCAAAGTTTCTTGTGTTATTCTCTTATCTGCTGTCCCTTTAGCTATCACAATAGTTATTTATTTGTGGATTAACTGAAGGTTTATTTGATTATCTCACATTGTTTTTTCAAATTTAATGACCTTATGGAGAATTGAATATTGTCATCAATTATTTAATAGTGTGATTCTAATAAAAATATATTGATGATATGATATAATATTTTACCATTTTCTTGAGTTGTTCATTTTTCATCCTTTGTAGTTCCTCATAAATCTCTATCTCATTTACTGATCTAATTAGTTTTTTGATTTCGTCGTCGACATCTTCATTTTCCTATGACAATTATTTTCACATTTATTAACATTTATGTATAATTTAACCATCCTATTTTAGTAATATATGGACTGATTATTACCTTGCATTTTATTCCTTCTCCCCCTTTTCCTAATTTTGTGTGTGTCTTGTCCGTTGTTTTTGATGTATTTTGTCCTATCTTTACAAACCGTAATTTTGTATCTTGGTTTCCTTGTCCTCTATCATCTTTGTCCTCGCCACTTTTTAGAACCACATTTATAGTATTTGAATCTAGACTTAATTTCTTCTCTTCTTGGTCCTCTTCGACTTTGTCTAAATGCTCCACGAATTCATTTGCAGGCTATATTTAAAATTACAATGTATTTTACAAGTGTGTTATGTACATTCATTCACAGATATTCTCAATTATAGTGTATTTTACAGTCACACCATGTACTTCTTGCCTTTCTACGCATTTAAAGATCCAGCTTGTTAACTCATCATGTGTTCAATTATGCTCTTCAACATGTTGCCCATGTTCTTTATCTTTGTATTCATGTTCATCTCAAATAGACTTTAAGGATTAAAACATTTCTTTCAATATTTTTCCCTTTTTTTCTTTTCTTTGGGTTTTTTCAATTTTATCTAACACACTTTGGTGAATCCCTCAAGTTGAGATGAAGAGGGCATGCCTTTAGTTATTGTGTATTGAACTACTCTTTCTGCTGGTTGGGTTCTTCTTAGTTCATCTTCACACTCTTTTAATATTCATTTTTTCATCCTCAAGGAATGACGCAAAGTATGACATTTTGACCTCGTTAGGTGTTGCCAATAGTGGGCATATTTCAAGCTATTACACCAAATCAACACCATTTGGTAAGTTAACAAAGTAGTATATAATGATAGGAATTTATTATTTATTAATGAATTACATACCGTTAGATAATTAAACACCTTATGTTTTAGGTCCTTCCATTTTGGCTACGTATCTGCAATCCAAATAACAATTCTTTGCACCTTATTTGATATCCTCCTTGCAAATAAATTGGGCAGAGAACTCAACGTAGGTTTTACCTCGTATGCCCAATAATGGGAATATAAACCCTTTCATTGAAATTCCTGTTTGGCCTTTACTACCTACTACCTTGTTCATAAATTCTACCAGCAAATCAAACGCCACCCTGCCCCATGGGTAGCTATCGAAGAGATCGTCATCATCGACCATAAGTATATGGTCCCAGTCTATATTCATGTTTTCTTGCTTTGGAATAAGAAAGCTTTCAAGAAAATACAGTTTTGCTATCTTCAGGCAATCACCATCAATTCTAGCTGTCCAGACATTGAACACTACGTTCAAATATTGCCTAGTAACAAATTTTAGACTTTCAAAATTGATTTAGATGCCCCCCTTATTTATTCTTTTTTCACTAGGGGCATGTCTCCAAAATTCAGTCATGTTATCAAAATGAATTCTCTTAATCCAAACTTCAACGCTGTAATACTCGTTTCTTCCATCCCATTTGATTGCTAAAAAGTTGGGAAGATGAGCTAAAAGTTTTCCAAGAAGTCTTAGGGTAGAAGTGAAAATCTCGAGCCTTGTTCAGTTGAGCAAAAGAACAGAAAAGGTAGAGAGCTAATCTGATCGGTGCATCTTGGGTCTATAGCAAACTGATATTTAAAATACAGAAAAGGAAGAAAGAAAATCTCGGGCCATCTTGGGCTTAAGTTCGACCAAGATTGGAAAGAGAGAAGAAGATTTTCATAGCTCTTAGGCCATCCTGGGGCTGTGCTTGGGCAAGACTGGAAGCAAGAAATAGAATATTAGGTTTCTCGATTGATCTCATGCCGATCTCGATCGAGATCACTTAAAGAACGCGTGATAGATAATTTTTTTTGAAAATTTCTATCGAGCGAGGGTTGACGTTGTTTAGATGAAAAGTTCATTTTAAAATCCATAAACCTCCATTTCTTTCATTTTACACCATTTCCACTTCAAAAGCAAAGTGGTGAGAAGAGGTTGAGATAAGTTGAGCTCTCGAGAGAGTTAGAGCCTAGGCAAGCAGGTTGTTTAGTCCAGCTCCTCGTAGAGTTTCCTATCAAGAAGTTTCTGGAAAAGCAAGGGGGTTTGGTGAGTTTAAGCTGGAGAAGAAAAGTTAGAGCTTGAGGTTTAGATCTAAGTAAGTAAAACCTCCCATTCTTTGTTTAAGAAGCTCTAGAGCAAGTTTGCTAGATTTGGATGTTGAGTTGAACTCTGAATTTGTACAGGAGCTTATTGTGAGTTAGGGCAAGCTTATAGAAATAGTCTTGAGTGAGCTAAGCCTATCCAAGAGTCCAAAGAGATCAAGGTTCGTGAGGAAAGAGTTTTCTTGAGTGGAAAAGACAAAAAGTAAGAAGTTAAAGGAGTTCCCTTTAGATGGAACCCAAGACTTACTTGAATTTTCTTGTTATTTTCAGGGTAAAAGGAAATAAGGCAAATCTATAAGCCAAGAACCCAACCAAAAGTTGTGAGTGACTAAAATACTTTTTAGTGAATTTTTAAGCTTAATTTAAGAATTTAAATTTAAAGCATGCTTTGAGTATAAGCATTTGAATATGCTAGACTTATGAAATTATTTACAAAGCATGTGTTTCAAGTTTAGAAAAGAATTATGAGAAAGCATGATTTAGTCAAAGTTTTAAAGCATTCAAATTAAGAAATGTTTCATGAAACATGAGATTTATGAGAATGTGTTTGAATGCTAAGTTTCTACAAATATTTGAGCAAAAAGATTATTTAACGCAACGCTAGATTTCAGACTTGCTTAATGCAAGAGTTTTCATAAGCATGCTCACTCAAGTAAGTTAAAGTTTTAGCATGAGATTTCTGAATATGTTTAAGTCTATTCCAAGATATCTTGGCCTAATAGCAACATTACGGGGGAGATTTTCTTATGCACAGAGGTCGTGTGATGTGGGTATCTAGTAGATGCCTAGAGTTTCCATCACAGACTAGGTAAGAGATGACGGTCTCTACGGACTCCTAGATTTTACATCTCATGTTAGCTATAGTAGGATAGGGTGCTTTGGCACCTAGAGTTTTGTCTCGCAGGTAATGTATTGAGGGTTAGGGCTTCCACGCCTAGAGTTTTGTCTCGTAGATACAAAGAGTTCAAGGTATAGCAAGAAAGAAAGAAAAGTGAAAGTCGAAAGCTAAGTTTGGAAAAAAAAATTCTTTGCTAAGTTAATTTACTTTTGCCCAAGGTTTTCGTTACCATGATTTGTTTTAAAAGTTGTCACTCACGAGGTTTTATAGTTCATCCTTTTATGTTTATTTTCCCTATAGGTAGAGATCGTGGTTCCGACTCCTTGTTTTTAGATCTTCCTACACTGCTAGAGTCTTCATTTAGATTTTAAGTATGACTCTTTTCTTGACATGCATGATGGTCTGTAATTGATTTAGTTTTGAGCTTGGCTTAAGAGTTTGTAATAGACTAGTGAGACCCATTGTGTTTCTGACACTCTGAATATTATGTATGTCTATATAAGACTTTTTTTCAAAATAGTTTGTCCATTGGTTGAATGCTTGAGTTATTCTAAACTCTTATGTTTAAGTTTTAAGTGTTTTCTGCAATATCTTTATAAGAGATAGTTTTAAGTTCAGGTTAAGCAAGGTTGACAGGTATCTTTAGAAGGAGAACAATGTCGGTCGGCTTCACACTGCCTACAAAGGAGGTGCTCGAGATGGGGTGTGACAAACACCCTCCGCCCTATCAAGAAGTTCAGTTGGGTTGGTGATTTAGGTATGCACATTCTCTAGATCATTAAGTGTAGTGGAGTTGGGATTATTGGTTTGTAATTGAGAAGTCCATGAAATGTCCAAAAGTTCCTTCTCTAAGCCTATTAGTCGCATTTGTCCAAGGTTTTCCTTCATCTTTTCTTTTTGTTTGAAGATTTATTTTTAAATGTTTGTTGCACCGAGTAGAACACATCAGATATACACAGTTCTAGTATATGTGGGTAATCAATGGTCATTTATACTATATAAGTTTATACATATAAAAATTCAAATAATAGTCAGATCAATGGCAACAAACAAATCCATGACATATACAATTTAGAAACATGTATTGTTCAGAAACATTTCAAATACAGAGTACTTCAACTATATATTGTTGCATTCACTTGGTAATACACCACAAGAAGATATATAAATGTTCCTAACACATAAATCCCAGGCATTTGAAAAAAAAAATTGATACGCAAGCTAACAACTCGAATGCATTTTAATAACAATATCCTTAGAAGAACTCGAGAAAAAGGTTCTACAAGCTAAGTTCGATCAGAATGGTGTGCCATCAATGAGTTTAAAATACTGTATAACTTTATACATATAAAAATTCAACTAATAGTCAAATCAATGGCAACAAACAGATCAATCACATATACAACATAGAAACATGTATTATTTAGAAACATTTCCAATACAGATTACTTCAACTGTATATTATTGGATCCACTTTATAATACCACAAGAAGATCAATGTCTCTAACACATAAATTCCATGTATGTAAAAAGAATTAGATATACAGGCAAACAATTCAAATACATTTAAATATTAATAATTCTTGGAAGAACTCGAGAGAAAAAGATTCTACAAGCTAAGTTCAGAATGGTGTGCATCAATGGGTTTAAAATAGAGTGTAATTTATCCACACACCTCTACTTTTTCTTGGGTCATAGGGGCTTTCCTCTTCCGTCTCTTTTTTTTCTTGGTTCGTTTCCTTGTTTTTTTTCTATTTTTACCTATTATTTTTTAATTAATGTAAATAAATTGATATGTTATAAGAAAATTTTATAGGTACTACAAGTTATGGATTAAACGTTACCTTTTTTTCCCTTGTTTTTTTCTCTCTCTTTGGCCCTTCTGTTATTGAAGATTTGTTATCTGCCATTGTTGTTTCTTCCTGTGTCTTGGAGTATTGGTTCATTTTCATCTGTTTCATCCCTTGCTTCTTTAGTTTGTCCTTTTCCTTCTCTCCTATTTTCTTCATGTTCGGTACTCTCATGTCCATTAACATTGTTTGCTTGATATTTATCTCATACTATATGAAATACAATATATATTTTTTTGAATAAGTAGATATATAGTATACCTTATCTTCTTTCTAGTTGTTCTTCATCGTCTGTTTCTTCCATTCGCGTCAATTGTCTTCTTTTTGGTGTCTACATATGTTCATTGAGGTTTTGAATTACATTGTGTTTCGTAGAAAATAAATTCAACAAGATTAGATTACCGAGCTTTTCATCCTTTTTCGTTTTTTATCGATCTTCTTCAAAGTTCTCATTTTTTTTTTAATTTTGGGACTCCCGCATTTGCTCGATGATCCTCCCACATTGTCTTTTGTTTCTCGATGGAGATATATATGTAAATATTCATATTAATACAAAATAGTTTGAGATCAGTTATTTGATCCTTATAAACAAGTTTCTAGTTCCTGTTATATTAGTTATGTGGTGTCCATTTTTTTGTTATTCATATTTATTCCTTTGAACTTTTAGCGAAGTCTTACTTTTAGACGAACAAGTTTTGTTATTTTATTTTTAAAGCAACATTATCAAACAATTACAGTAGTTATTTTGTTACTTTTGACAGAAGAGATGGACCTTGTCCTTACTTGTCAAAGACATTGATTCTTTTGAGCTGGTTTCTTTAAACCTGTTATTCTTCATTGTTCACTTACTCTTTTTCTTCCTTCACTTGACTGTCTTGTCATATCCTTAATATTTATTTAAACTTATTAGATAGATAATCATTTTCAAGTATAGATTAGTTATGTTACAGATTATTCTTCCTATAAATGAGGTGGAAATCTATTAATATTCGTTATCCTAAAATAAATGAATATTTATTTATAATATGTATTCCCATTATATAATAGTCTAATATCTTCCATTTTGAATAAGAACATATAATTAACAAACTTCAAAGAACTTTTGTTTAATTTTAAATATCTCATGTTGTTCACACGAGATTTCAGGAGAAATTTAATTCATGGAATTGAACTTTGTATATTGATTGATATGGTGTTGTGGATATAATATCTAATATTTACTCCTTTGATTCTTTCTCTCGAATACAAAAATAAAATTTAGAACTTCGTGGTCTTCGATCTTCAAAAAGTTGTAGCTGTAAGTCAATTCGAGCTTCAATCTTCTGGAATTCAAGAAAAGTTTGATCTTCCAAGTCTTCGATCTTTTAGAAGGATGATCTCGAACATGTCTTCAATTCTTCAGAGCTTCGATTCTTCCTTCCATCAAAGATCCCAAATGAATGGAAGATGTCTCTATCTATAGAGAGTTTTATGGGCTTTTGGTGGGCTTAGGTCCATTTACTGGTTGGGTTCTATTTATAGAGAAGTTTTATAGAGAACTTTCATCCTCTGAGTTTCAGAAAATCCAGAAAAAGAAAGGAGGGAAGGGGAAGCGTCCTACTGTTGCTGCTAAAAGCAAAGGGAAGACTAAGGTAGCCGATAAGGAAAAATCTTTTCTCTGTAATGTGAATGGACATTGTAAGAAAAATATTTTCTCTGCAATGTGAATGGACAGGGTGAGATGACGCTCAAGGTTGGAACAGAAGATGTCATTTAAGCTTGCGCAGTGGGAGATGCTAAGTTGTTTTTCGGAAATAGATTCATGTTTTTAGAAAACTTGTACATAGTTACTAAAATCAAAAGAAACTTAATTTCCATTTCTTTTCTAATTGAACCTATCTCAATTAATTTTTCTATGAATGAAGCTTTAATTTCTAAGAATGGTGTACATTTTTGTTTGACTAAGCTTACAAACAACTTATATGTATTAAGCAAAAGCAGTTTTAAATTATGAGATGTTTAAAACTATTAACACTCAAAATAAAAAGCAAAGAATTTCTTCGAATAACAATACTTATCTTTGACATTTAAGATTAGGTCACATTAAACACAATTGGATCAGGAGATTGGTAAAGAATGGACTTCCAAATGAGTTAGAAGATGATTCATTACCTCCATGTGAATCTTGTCATGAAGGAAAGATGACAAAGATTTTTTACTAGAAAAGGTTATAGAGCCAAAGAGCCCCTAGAACTTATACATTCAGACCTTTGTGGTTCGATGAATGTAAAAGTTAGGGGAGGTTTTGAATACTTCATCTCTTTTATAGATGATTATTCAAGGTATGATTATTTATACTTAATGGAGCATAAGTCTGAAGCTCTAGAAAAGTTTAAGGAGTATAAGGCTGAAGTTGAAAATCTATTAAGTAGAAAGATTAAAATACTTCGATCGAGGTGGAGAGTACATGAATTTGAGATTCTAGGACTATATGATAAAACATGGAATCCAATCTCAACTCTCAGCATCTAGTACACCTCAACAAAATGGTGTATCAAAAAGGAGAAAAGAACCCTGTTAGACATGGTTCGTTCAATGATGAGCTATACTCAATTGACTAGCTCGTTTTGGGGGTATGCAGTAGAGACTGTAGTTTATATCTTGAGCAATGTTCCCTCAAAGATTGTTTTTAAAACACCTTTCGAGTTATGGAGAGGACTTAAACCTAGTTTAAGTCACTTCAAAATCTTGGGTTGTCCAACACTCGTGTTAGTGACAAATCCCAAGAAGTTGGAACCTCGTTCAAGATTATGCCAATTTGTTGGTTACCCTAAAGAAACGAGAGGTGGTCTATTCTTCGATCCATAAGAAACAGAGTGTTTGTATCGACAAATGCTACTTTCTTAGAAGAAGACCACATGAGAGATCATAAACCACGAAGCAAATTAGTATTAAATGAAGCTATTGATGAATCGACAAGGGTTGTTGATGAAGTTGGTCTCGCATCAAGAGTTGATAAAACCAACACATCAGGTCAGTCTCATCCTTTGCAATCGTTGAGAATGCCTCGACGTAGTGGGAGAATTATATCACAACCTAATCATTACTTGGATTTAACTAAAACTCAGGTTATCATACCAGATGATGGTGTTAAGGATTCATTGTCCTATAAACAGACAATGAATGATGTAGAAAAGGACTAATGGGTCAAAGCCATGGACCTTGAAATGGACTCTATGTACTTCAATTCAGTATGGGAGCTTGTAGATCTACTTAAAAAAGTAAAACATATAGGGTGAAAATGGATCTATAAGAGAAAAAGAGATTCAACTGAGAAGATACATACCTTTAAAGCTAGGCTTGTAGCAAAAGGGTATACCTAAAGGAAAAGAATTGGCTATGAGGAAACTTTTTCCCCTATTGCTATGTTAAAGTCTATAATAATTCTCTTGTCCATAGCCACATTTTATGATTATGAAATATGGCAAATGGATGTCAAGACTGCTTTTTTGAATGGCAATCTTAAAGAGAGTATCTTTATGTCTCGGCCCGAGGAGTTCATAACCCAAGGTCAGGAGCAAAAAGTTTGCAAGTTGAATCAATCCATTCAGTATGAAAGCTTGTAGATCTATCTGAAAGAGTAAAACCTATAGGGTGCAAATGGATCTATAAGAGAAAGAGAGATTCAGTTGAGAAGGTACAAACCTTTAAAGCTAGACTTGTAGCAAAAGGGTATACCCAAAGAAAAAGGGTTTACTATGAGGAAACTTTTTCCCTTGTTACTATGTTAAAGTCTATAAGGATTCTCTTGTCCATAGCCACATTTTATGATTATGAAATATGGCAAATGGATGTCAAGACTACTTTTCTTAATGGCAATCTTAAAAAGAGTATCTTTACGTCTCAGCTCGAAGTGTTCATAACCCAAGGTCAGGAGCAAAATGTTTGCAAGTTAAAGCAATCCATTTATAGGTTGAAACAAGTATCCAGATCTTAGAAAATTAGGTTTGATATTGCGATCAAATCTTACGGTTTTGACCAAAACATTGATGAACCTTATGTATACAAGAAAATCAACACAGGTAAAGTAGCTTTCTTAGTACTTTATATGGACGATATCCTTCTCATTGGGAATGATGTGGGATATCTAACTGACATTAAAACTTGGTTGGCAGCCTAATTCCAAATGAAAGATTTGGGAGAAGCACAATATGTTCTTAAAATACAAATCATAAGGGATCGTAAGAACAAAACTCTAGCACAGTCTCAAATAACATATATCGATAAAATGTTGGTTCAATATTTGACGCAAAAATTTAAGAAGGGTTTATTACCTTTTAGGCATGGAGTTCACTTGTCTAAGGAACAATGTCCTAAGACACCTCCAAAAGTTGAGGATATGAGACGTATTCCTTATGCCTTAGTTGTGGGCAACTCAATGTATGTTATGCTCTACACTAGGCTAGACATTTGTTATGCAGTGGGAATAATCAGTAGGTATCAGTCCAACCCAAGGTTAGACCACTGGACGATGGTTAAAATTATTCTTAAGTATCTTAGGAGAACGAGAGACTACATGCTTGTGTATGGAACTAAAGATTTGATCTTTATAGGATACACTAACTCTGATTTCCAAACTGATAAAGATTTTAGGAAATCTACGTTGGGATTAGTGTTCACTCTAAATGGGGGAGCTGTGGTATGGCGTAGCATCAAGCAAGGATGCATTGCAAACTCCACTATGGAGGCTGAGTATGTTGCTGCTTGTGAAACAGCAAAAGAAGCAGTTTGGCTCAGGAAGTTCCAACATGATTTGAAAGTTGTTCCAAACAAGAACTTGCCCATCACTCTATATTGTGATAACAGTGGGACAGTAGCCAATTCTAAAGAATCTCATAGCCATAAACGAGGGAAACACATAAAGAGGAAGTATCACCTAATACGGGAGATTATGCAACGAGGGGATGTGATCGTCACAAAGATCGCTTCGGAGCACAACATTACTGACCGATTTACGAAGACTCTCACGACTAAAGCGTTCGAGGGCCATCTAAAAAGTCTAGGTCTACGAGATATGTATATTAGGTAATCTAGGACAAGTGGGAGATGTGTAATGGGTATAAGGATGCCCTAGTTTATTGTATTTGTATATATACGTTTATGTAATATACTTGTGCATTTTATCATTTCCAATGTTTGAGGATTACTTTATTATATACATCCCATAGAGACTAGAGTTTTAGTTTAAGTGGGAGTTTGTTGGGTTTTATGTCCTAAAACTCGTAGATATTAAATATAATCCATTAACCGTTATTAATAAAGTGTTATTGTTATAATTTCAGTAAGTATTATTGATTATGTTAGGACAACAAACCCTCCGAATATCTCCACAATGGTATGATACTATCCATTTTGGGCATACACCCTCATGGCTTTGCTTTTGGTATCATCCCAAAAGGCCTTATACCAATGGAGATAGTTGTCCTAAGATCATCCCCTTATCTAATTGATGTGGCACTTTGGTCAGATTCACAATCCTCTCCTCAATCAAGTCCCACATTACAATCCTCCTCGCCTTGAAAAAATTACCACGATCCTCCCCTCAAAATAATCATCGTATCTGTTAAGCTCTATGAGCTAACTCCTCTTCTCGGAGCACCCCTATTTGATAGAGTCTAACTGTAGATCTCATCGTGACCTACTTTTGAGGCTTTCAAGGTTCTACCATATCTTTGTTCGATACTTGAGGATCATAATAGTATGGTTAAGTTAAAGGCATGGCTCTGATACCATTTGTTAGGACAACAAACCCCCTAAATCTCTCCACAATGGTATGATGTTGTCCATTGTGGGTATACACCCTCATGGTTTTGCTTTTGGTATCTTCCTAAAAGGCCTCATACCAATGAAGATAGTTATCCTTACTTATATACCCAAGATCATTCCCTTATCTAACCGATGCGGGACTTTGGTCGGATTCATAGATTATATTATTAGTTTTGTCTTAATAGCCTAAATTCAATAAACCAACATCCTAAGTTGTTTGATGAGTCTTGAACAGTATGTAAAGACATATAGGGATCAATGTTGGAGATCAACTTAAACGGTCTATAGTATAGGTTAAGGTTGGATACCTTATCCTAGTAACACTATGGATATGGTTCGCTTTGTATTTGATACAAACGCAATGATCCGACGCGTTCGTGTAGGTGACATCTGAGTGAGGGTATCCTATGCAATGAGTTTACATAAGATCAGACCACGAAATAGTAACCACTAGATGTAACTCCGTTAACCAGTTACGTTTCTATTTCATTAGGATGACCTAGGCAACTTAGTCTTAATCTTGAGTTTATTATGAACTCCTGTTCGTGAGAGATTGTTCTTTGATTTGTACGAGTGAGAGTGACCATATTGTCGACTCAATATACTTGTCATTTTAGAGACAAGACCGACTGGAGAGCTAGAAACATAATCACACAAGATGAAATTCACTTCTTCCTGACTTTAGGGTAAATAAATGAGTGTTCCCTTAAATGGTGTATTTGGGACTTGAACAAAGTGTCATACCCTCTTTATGGCACGAGAGGGTTTCTGTTTAGTGGTTGGACCATAAACAGGTTGTTCATTAGAGGAGCACTGATATTTAAGGACTAGAAGTAACCCTAGGGGTAAAATTGTCATTTGACCCAACTGGTGTTGTGAACACTTGTGAAGGACTAACTTACTAGTATTGGTCTATATCTATAGATATATAAATATACCTACTGTGAGAAGAGTTCAACTATGAGTCTTTAATGGAGTGTACTCAAAGTTAATGAATATTGATTAATGTGGTTAGTGAGTTTAGCCAATTAATCTCATATCATTGTAGCTTTTGATCTATAGGTTCATTCGGTCCCTATCCTAGCTTGTAAAGGGTGATGAGATTTAATTTTATTGGTTGCAATTTGAAATATCCAAATCTACTTTGGGAATTACTATAAAGTCTATATTTTAATTAAACTTCGTTATATAAATTTAATTTTGGATATGATTCAAAATTAATTTATGAAAGAATAAAATATCTGAATAGATTTTAACCTATATTCTAATTTGAATCTGATTTAGATTAAATTAATATTTGTATGTCAAATATTAATTTAATGTGAATTAGATTCATATTAAAACTATAGGTTAAAATTTAATGCGTATATGATACACATTAAAACTATAGGTTATGAGAGAAATTTATATTTGAATATGATTCAAATTTGGATTAAATTAAATATAAGATATTTAATTTAGCAATTAATTAATTGGAGAATTAATTAATAGTTTAGTTTATTTTGATTTAATTAAATTAATTAAATTAAAACTATAGGTTATGTGAGAGATATTCATTTAAATATGATTTAAATGAAATATGAATGAAATATTAATTAATTAATTAATTAATATTAATATTATTTTAATAATAAGTGATTATTAAATTAATAAAGAACGTTGGCGGTTTTCTCACATTTCCATTTTTTCTCTCAACTTCCCACTTCTTCTGTTTGAAGAAGAGGGAGAGATCTACATAACATTGCAGAATAGTTCTGTGATGCGTACTTGAATTCTCTCAAGAAAAAATGATCGCTCTCTTAGAATTCTCTTTCTCCAATTTTGTTTTCCACAAACCAAAATATCAACCAAAGAATAGGAAGGTCTCCAAGTAGTGGTGCCCCAATTTGGCGTTTTGTAGATCAAAAGTTGTCAACGTTGGTATGTATTCCTATTCTCTGTATTTCTTATAAAGTAATTTTTAGCATGTTTAGCCGTAAGTAAATTAGATTTTGTCAATGTACTGGTATTTTTAGGTTCAAATTAAAATTGGGTAATGGTTCTATAATTCTTATGCTATGCAAGGGCTTTCGTTCCTTCATTTTGAACATCAAAGGTTGACAGGATTTTCGACAGTGAAGAGTGGTCGCTGACGGGGAGAATGTTGAACGGCGGTTGAATGTTGAACGATAGTTGAATGTTAAAGGGTTCCAAGGCTGGGGGAAAACGTTGAAGGATGTTGAAGGGGTCCACAGTCAGAGAAGATGAAATGATTTTTGGATGGGAAAAACTTTGAAGGGGTCGGAACCACAGCTGAAGAAGAAGAAAAGGTCTTGGGAGGGATTTTAGGTTTTGAATTTTTTGGGAAAAAATATGAAAGGTTTGATTTGATGTTGTATTGGGATACAGGTTTTTAATTAGGAAAATTGCATCAACTGACAAAAAAATTTAGAAAAAAGCAGTCCATAGCACCTCTTTTTTTATATTACAAATATAGCAAATATTTAAAGTAATTAGATATATCATATGGTTATCCACTTTTCAATTGCTATTTTTTTCGATTTAGAAAATATAGTGACATTGGTTCTATTATCATAATTTTTTTTTCTATTTTTGCAAACGCCCCTTTTAATTAAGGTGTATTTCTCTTTTTCACAATTATTGTATTTTAGAAGGTACACAACTTGGAATTTGGTAGTTATATAACAATTGGTAACTTATATATGTAGGTTATGGATATCTATATTCATAATATATAATTATATTTTATAATAGATTTGATTTATTTTCAACTGAAAATTTAAAATGCATCATTTCTTTTATTATGCATTTCCCAATATTGGCTAAAACAACTTCTATACTTCGAGACTTTTTCCTCTTTGTACAAATATTGAAATTATCGGTTCTTAGTTATTTTTAAAAACTAAATTTATTTTCAAATATAACACTTAATAAAAGCAACTTTATATATTATATAGATTTGAATCGATAAATTAAATGAAGGTTAATTTACATAAATGTAACAAAATCCAAAAATATTTACGGCTTGTGTAACGCAAAAAACAAAAGCCTATGAAGCCGGTAAAATATTTTCATAATTCTAGATTTGCCTTTGAATATTGCAGACGATTCGTCACTTTTCTTTCTTCTTCTTCTTTGCGATTTATTCATCTTCTCTTTTTTTTCTTCATCTCCTATTCTAGATTTTCTTTCTTATATTTTTAAATGATTTATTCTTCTATTTAAATCTCATATTTTAGGTTCACCGTTTTCAGCAAGATTCTTTGAAACTACTTCATATTCCTTATATTCAAGAATATGAAGATCGTTTAAATATCATTTTGACATGATCTAAACAATCTTTTACAACTGTCAACACAATCGTTTATCATAGTCAACATGATCGTTTAAATTTGAAGCCATTTTCCCATCGTTTAAAAAGAATTAACGATCATGTTGTTATGATCTAAACAATCACTTACCATAGTCAACACAACCGTTTAGCATCTTTGTTAGATTTGCGAAGTTTTTAATGATCATTTACATTGGACTACATGATCGCTTACTGTAATCAACACGATCATTTTTCATGATCAACACAATTGTTTAGTATGGTTAACACGATCGTAAAAATTTGAAGCCTTTTTTCTCATCTTTAAAATGAACTACATGATGTGAAAATGTGTTGACTAAGACATTTTTTGTATTTCTCATTATGGGCCTATATGCTTTTTCTATTTTCAAAATTGTTCTATATAATGTAAATATTTTACAGGTTTGTTTTATTTCTGAAAAAAAAAAAAAACCCTAAGTGAATAACTTAAGATATTATTTCATGTAAATTAAAGAGATTATGTGAATTATATGAAGAAACATTTTGAAATATAACAAAATGAACCAAAATATTTATAAAACATAGTAAAATTTTAGTTATTTTTCATTTGTTGGTTATCTATTAATATAAGTCTATTAGTGTCTATTAGGAACAATGTCTTTCAAGTCTGGTCTTTTATTTAGTTATTTTCATCTGTTAGAATTATCTATTAATTGATTTTTTTATCATCTAAAAATTAACAAAAACAATCAATTCCAATCACCATCACATTGTCATGTTATTGATAGAAAATCTCCAAATACATAGCCCTCAAAGAATATTGGATATAACCAAAATAATGCTGCATATATCATTTAGAGTCTTGTTATTCTTCAAAAGCAACGACGTATCCTTTCGGTGGTTGCATAAACTTATCCTGACAATCATCAATCTCGGTCATGGCACTAGAAGTTACAATATTGACACCATTAAAGTCACCAAGTGCCAAGTCCTTTAGAGCATTTTCTATGTTACCAACAGCTTCATCATAGCTCTTAGCACAAGACGAATATCGTTGCTTAAGTTGAGGATTGGTGGTGGTTTTTGCCAATGAGTTGGCTAGGGTCAAAGATTTGCGAGCATTTGTATGGGCAAGGTTTAAGGTGTATACAGCCAAGCCTTTTAAATTTGCAGTGCCTGCAGATTTCAACACACCTGAACAAAATGGTGGATTTGAGGTTTTGGACAGATGGTAGAAACGACGTTGTTAGATGATGCCGCATTTGAAATGATGGTGAACAAAAGAACTTCAATGAGAGAGACAATAATGAGACAAGAGTTATTGCCCATTTTAATTTCTTTGTTCTTTGCCAATATTGTGTGCGGGTCATTTCATCAATATATATACAATATGCATAGGTGAAATTTAGAGAAATGGTTTTTTTCTTATGTAGGAGAAAGGGAAGTTATAATTACATAATTAAATAACCTATTTTAGTCTTGCTTTTTTCTTATGTTATTTTTATCTTAAAAAATTTAACCAAAATCAATTCATGAATAATCACATCGTCAATTTTTTTGACATAATTATAGCTAAAATGGGTTTTATTTTGGTTTTTTTTTTTTTTTTTTGAAAAGATTCAACTAAGATGTTAAAATTTGATCTTTCTCACCATGTATGATGCCAAAAACTTGGTGTAAAGTGTAAGTATATCTGTCAAGTTATAAAGTAGTAAAATGGCTAAGAAATCAAGTATCGTCTTCTCTAGAGATAAAATGTTCGGATTGAGTCAATTATTCAACAATATTTTGGATTTTATTTCAGAAATGAAATTTAGATAATGTGTTTTTTAAAATAATGAAACATAAGAAAATAGTAAAGTTTTAAATTTGAGAGGCAAAGATGTTTAAATGCATCGATTTTCTTAATCATTTCATTTAAACCATGCAAAATTCTACGTAATATGGGTTTTGGTTCTTTAATTATCAAAATGCATAGGTAGATTTGGTTATCAATGGTTTGTTACCCATATATTGGTTTAGGAAAAAATAATTATTTTTTAAATATGGATTTCTTTAGCATATATAATATAATATTATACAACATTTCATGCTATTTTAGTTACCATCAAAACGTAACAAATTTTATTTTAATGTTCTCATATTATCTCTTATTATTTTTTTTTTAAAAAGCAATTCTTCCATCTAGTACGAAGTGATAAAGATTGTTCTAGCTAGTAATTAACTTATTGAATTAATATATTAGTATTCAATCCAATATTGTAATATATATAATGAAATGGTTTTTGTTCTTATCATTTATTGTTTCTCGTTTCTCATGTCATTTTTCATAACATTCTCGTTTATTTTTTTAGTTTAGATATAATTTAATTATGTGAGAATTGAAAAAAAATCATAAATATAACAAATTGGCTAAATATTTATGGCTCGTACAATAAAATGGAAAAGCCCATGAAGATGACCATTTTTTTTTAAATATTCCAGGTTCGCCCTTGCTTTTCCTTTCCATTCCATCGTCTTTCTTCTCTTCCTCTTCTTCATTTTTTTTTCAAACTGTTAATTGGTTGGTCAAGATCGTGTACTAAATATAAAAGACCTTGAAAAAAACCGTCGTTTAGACTTGGGTAGCCAAATTTAAACAATTGTGTACCAAAGAACCTTAAAAAAGTCGTTTAGATTTGGGTAGGGTTTGGGTAGCCAAATCTAAACGATCGTGTTGTAATGACCCAACTTTTTATACTAAGTTGAGGTCATTACTAAAAGGAAACAATAACAAGAGACACTTTTTTTTAAAGGAGGGAAACTACATTTTCATTAAAAACAGAATATTAAAATATCAAAACATTGAAGCGGAAGCAAAACTGAGTCCCCATATAGCATGTCACGGATCCTTCTCTGTCGCTCGCTAGCTTTCCTCTACCTTTACCTTCGCCTGAAATATTAAACATAGAAAGAGTGAGTATAAACAAATACTCAATAAGGGACCTACTACTAGTCTCCCTAGGTGTCTGTTAACTTCCCATTAAAGTCCTGAAAGGTGGTACCTAAGAACTGATACGTTCCCGAACACGTGTAACATGTGATCCCGGAGGAACATAACTGGTCTTCAGTGATCCCAAAAGAACACCTAGGACAAACTGGTCTGTAGTGTACCCGGAGGAAACATTAAGACAATCGGGCTGCGAGCGATGCCGTCAAATCACTCGAATCATTTCTATGTCAATGTCTAAGACAATCGTATTCCCGACGCTCATTAAAAGGCTTTCTCGATGCGCTATGGTGCGTCGGGAAAACCCTTTATTCCCGACGTCGTTCCCGACGCACTGTGTACGGCGTATGAAATAAGGTATATTTTTAATTTAATTTGGCCTATTTTCGACGCCGTTTAGCCGACGCCCCTCCCGATGTAGTGGTCATTTCGTCGGAAATACACTTATTTCCAATGTTCTTTGTGCCGACGTCTTTTTTGGCATCGGGAAACCTCCATTTTCTTGTAGTGAGGGGATGAACTCTCTCTCTCTTTTGTTCTAAGCTCTCACCTAAAACTCAAAGGAAAGGAGAAGACAGACGATGTAGGACTGCTCTCTGACCAAATTGTGCACATCGTGTTCTAAAGTGAGAGGCTCTATTTATAGGCGATGATTGATGTTTACAGGACACCAAGCGTCATTAATGCGTCTGAAAAGTTGCATCGGCATAGCCCAAGCATCCTTTTTGTCCTTTTTCTGACTTTCACACCAACCAGTTTTGTCTGCTAGTGACTCATCTCATCTAGCTTACTTCTTTGTCTTCGTGTTGGCTAAAAGCGTCTTCTTGCGTAAACATTATATCGCTGAGTTTCACTTCTTTTGCCTAAAATCCTGCAATAAGAATACTAAAACACAATAAAACAGGGATGAGGTTCTTTAGTATAATGTTATTCACATATTAATCAAATTGCCTACTTTTTCCCTTGTTTTCTTCTATTCTCATGCAATTAAACTTCATTATTTTACATAAAAGGCTACAATAACTTGTATTTCTACAAGTTATCATAAAGCCTATAGATTCTATGACTTAGAAAATAAGGTAATCATAGAATCAAACGATGCAGATTTCTTGGAAGATAAATTTCCTTTTAAATATAGAAATAGTGGGGGCCTAAATAGTCAATCTAGTGGGGGCTCAAGTTGCAGTAGCTTACCTTCAGTTAAGATTGAAACCCAAAATAAGGAAGTAGATCATGAACCTAGAAGAACCATAAAAGACCTTGAAGAAGACTTCAAAATGTACAATGTAGAAGAAGATCCTAATGATCTAACAGAAGCCTTATCATTAGTAGATGCCAACTTATGGCAAGAAGCTATAAATGATTAAATAGACTACTATCTTGAATCAAATAGGACTTGACACCTAGTTGACCTACCCCCTAGTTTCAAAGCAATAGGCTGTAAATGGATTTTGAGGAAGAAACTCAAACTTGATGAATTAGTAGATAAGTATAAGGTTGGACTAGTAGAAAAAGGTTTTAGATAAAGGGAAAACATAAACTTTATCACCACCTTTTCCTTAGTAACTAAAATTATCACCTCAATTAGGGTGTTGATTTCTATAGTTACTCTAAACAATCTCTTAGTACATTAGATGGATGTAAAAACTGTCTTATTAAATGATGATTTAGAAGAAGATATCTATATGGAACAACCTGAAGGCTCCATAGTTCATGGTCAAGAATCTAAAGTTAGTAAGCTAGATAAATCCCTTTATGACTTAAAACAACATCTTAAGCAATGGCATGAAAAGTTTGATAATCTAATCATGTCTAAAGGTTTCAAAGTAAATGAGAGTGATAAATGCATCTACTATAAGATTGAGAATGGATTATGCACTATCATATGCTTATATGTAGTTGACATGTTAATCTTTAGATCAAACTTGCATGTCATAAATGATGTAAAATCAATGGTGCATGAAAATTTTGGCATGAAGGACTTAAGAGAAGCTAATCCTAGGTATCAAAAGTAAATTATTTGAAAATGGGATTTCTTTAGATCAATCTCATTATATAGAGAAGATTATAAAGAAATACAATTATTTTGGTAGCAAACCAACCTGTACACCCTATGATTCTAATGTTAACTTGTAACACTAGCGATGGTGTTAATCAATCTTAGTATGCAAGCATCATAGGCAGTCTGAGATATGCTGTTGACTACACTAGACCAGACATAGCTTATGTTGTAGAGCTATTAGCTTATGTTGTAGAGCTATTATGTAGGTTTACTAGAAAACCTAGCCAACAACACTGGAATTTTATAGAAAGATTAGTGAGATATCTTAAGAAAAGCGAGAACCTATGATTACATTACCAAAAGTTTCTTGCTATACTAGAAGGTTATAACGTTGTTGATTGGAACTCCCTCTCGGATGATTCAAAGGCTACAAATGGCTATATTTTTAATATAGCAGGAGGAGTTATTACTTGGAAATTGCTTGTTTCTTTATGTGATATATTTTCATAAGTATTATGTATGTAGATTTGTCATGAGGAGCTCTAGTTGAACAACTAATAGGCGATTAAATAGGATTATACGATAAAAAGTGCACTTCTATTCATGTGTTGCTAAATTGCTAAAGATAAACGTTATCGCACAAATTTTTCTCTCTATCACCTAAATATAAGCGAAGAGAGGTTTTCTGGTAAGTCTAGGGTCAAACATAAGGAATTTAAGCTCCTAATTTATCATATCGTGTAATTAAATCATGTGGTATAAACTATATAGTATAATTATGAACAATATATTAATTATCCTAAGTATTTACACTACTGTGCTTGACTGTGCAAGGTGAGCATGGCAAGGTGGAAAAATGGGTTATGAACTCATTATAGACATGGCAAGGAAGGAAAAATTTAATTGTCTAAACGCAATAATTTGTGCTTTAATACTTCAAGGCGATATAAAGCATATATTAATTCAAAATTAGGGCGACCAACCTCTCAGCGGTTTTGCCATACTTGCTCGCCTTTCAGGAAGCAAATACACAAAGTTTAGCTATGATTTATATTTAATCATCTTGAATGTGCTATTAGCAACTTATCCTTAATTAAGGCGGGCAACCGCTAGGTGCTATCGCCACACACATCATCCTCTCGGTGAAATATATGCAAAAGATGAGTTTGGCACTAAGATTGTATCGATACAATCTTCTCTCCACTCGCTTAGTTAAATATTGGTTCTCACTTATCAAGCAATTACAATCTGTATCATTGTTCTTCTCTCAAATATACAATGTTAAGACATTCGCGTTTAGCAAAACTCATAGTACATCCATTATAATTCTCTAAGTATTAAAAACACATTTCATTACTAGTAAGCTAATTAAACAGATTGAACATGGAAAGAATAAGAAATACGAGATAATGAAAGAGGAAATGCATTGCTTTAATAAAAACAACGTTAGGCCTCTCAGCCATGGTGTTCATTTTACAAAACAACACAATAAAAATATAAACTAGAATACAAGGAAAAAGTGTTACGTCGCAGAGTTCGATTTCTCATTCTCTTTGGCTCTAATTTTTGCCTATTGATGAGGGGGAAGATAGAGGGGATAATTCTCTCTTTCTCTCTCTCGTTCTAAGCTCTCACCTAAAACCTAAGGAAAGGGAGAAGACAGAAAATGTAAGAACTTGCTCTATGGCCAAAATGTGCACACTATGTTTTAGAGTGAGAGGCTTTATTTAAAGGTGAGAGTTGATGTTGACAAGATGCCAAGCACCATTAAGGTCTCTGAAAAGTTGCAGGCACTATGCAGATGTCCTTTTGTGCTTTCTCTAAATTTCCTGCCCATCAATTTTGTTTGCTAGTGCCTTGAACACCTAACTTGTACTGCTTTTCGCCATAAAAGTTAAATGTGTCTTCTCACGTAAACATGATATCACTGAGCTTCACTTCTTTTTACCTAAAATCCGGCGATTAGAGCACTAAAACATAGTAAAACAGGGATAAAGTTCTTTTGTATCATGCATTTCGCAGATTAATCAAATCGCCTATTTTTTCCCTCTATTTTCTTCTATTTTCATGCGATAAGACTTCATTATTTTACTTAAAAGGCTATAATAACTTGTATTTCTACAAGTTATCATAAATAAAAAAACATACTATTTTAGCCCAGTCAGCGATGAAGTCAGAAAGATAGCACTAGCTATTGCTAGTGAGAAAGCAAGCTAGCTTCAAAGCTTGCTATCAAAGATTGTCATATGGGAAAGACGGGTATCAGACATACTGATCCATTACGACAGTACTGCAGGAATCACAAAAGTTCAGAACCGTTATTACAATAATAAGAGACGATATATACGTCGTAAACATAGTGTCATTAGAGAATTTCTCACTACTCGTGCAGTGATAGTGGATCAAGTATGTACTGACAATAACTTGGTTGATCCTTTGACAAAAGGACTAGCTAGAGAGAAGGTTTTTAAAATCTCGGAAAGAATGAGGCTCAAGCCTATAGAAAACTAAATCACATGTGAGGCAGACCCAACTTAAAAGACTGAAGGTCCCAAGAAACAAGCTCAATGGGTAATAACTGATCACAAGTAATATGAAGAGAATCATGCTAAAACACCTAAAAGTTCCATTCTTATGATTGAGCAATTAGCATGATATCCTAAAGTGAATGAAAAGGCTTAACTTAGTTCTTAATGAATTTTATACTTGATATCAAGTAGGGTACCTAGCTACAAGAGTACTGTTGATAGATTCACCTATGTGAATGTGGAAGTAAGGGATGCTTCCTATGGAATTCTAGGCAAATTCTCTAGAGCATTTACTAAATCAGAATATATGTGCAAGGTCTTAAAGTACAATTATCTAAAACTTTGCTTAAGCACAACCATCATAAGACACCTTTGCTTAAGTATAGTATTACATAGATAGATATTGATCGATGAAAAAGTTTTTAAAAATTTTCAAGTAGAATATTATTAAATGAAAATTTGTGTGAACAGTCGTGGTTGCGCGATCATGGCTATGTGATCATGGTTTGTGGCTACACATCATGGTTGTTAGTTGCTGATGAGCTATAAGCAATCGTGGCTACATGATCGTCATTGTACAATCGTGGCTACGCGATATTGGTAGATCATGGCTATAACCGACTAATTGTTAGACATTTTATTTTGACCTTCATAAAATCACTGATTAAGTAATTAATTTTTGTTCGTTGGAGCCTCCACCATCCACCCTAAAATCATCGATTATGTGATTAATTTTTTTTCGTTGGAGCCTCCCCCATCCACTATAAATCACCATTTCGCCTCTCATTTGCTACAGAACAACAAAATACTTCTCCACCTCTCAAAATCTCTATTATCTTTCTCGTCAATCTCTTTTATCTCTCTTAGACTCCATCTTTCCATCGTTTCTCTTCATACTTATTTTTTATTTACTGAGCAAAAAGTATTTATCGAATGTTGGGATTCTGATATGTTTCAGTGCATAAAAAATGTAATGACATGGGCTCTATTATCATAAATATTTTTGCTATTTTTGCAAACACCCTTTTTAATTATGGTGTACTTCTCTTTTTCACAAGTATTGTATTTTAAAAGGTATCATTTGTACTAAGGAAAGAGGCATTTAAGTTCTATTTATAAGAATTTATTTTTATTTTTTTTCCATTTTTTTTTTCCATTTTTTCCATTTTTATAATTAAAATAAAATTCTGTTATTATTACAAAGTAAACTTGAAGATTTTCTATTTATCTAGTTGCCTCTTAAATATATAAACAGTTATATATTTAATATTCTCTCTTCTCGTTAAATACCATTTATGTACGTACGTATGCACGTATGTATGTAATGTATGTATGCATGTATGTATATATGATTTATTTATGTATGTATGTATGTAGTTAGATTATTCATCCTTTTTCTCATCTATAACCACTTTTCTTCCCTCTACCTATATTTAATATCTTAATCCATATTCCACCAATCACATTTTCCCCTTAAATACTAATTTTTTAAAATGGAAACAAGCCTCTTTATTGATATTAATCAAAGAGACTAAAACTCAAAGTACAAGAGAAATATAAAAAAAGCAAAAATGAGTAAGAAAAATAGATACAATATAAACTAAGACACAAGAGAACATAATAAAATTACAATGAGCTGGGCAAGGCCCTCTAAAACCAGAGCAAAACAAGAACAAGACATAAAGAAAAATAAAAAATCTTTCAACAATGAACCCAAATCACCTCAAATCTTAGATCACAAATTGCTCAAAAACTGAATGGAAAAGAAAACACCAAGAAAGGCAACTGTCGAGCTGTTTCAAGCTTGATTTAAAAAATGCAATCATGTTCCCTAAAAGACTTACTGAAATTTTGCATAAACACGTCAAAGCTTCAAAACATCAAACAGAATTTTGAAAGGAAGAAAGAAAGATTGAAATACGTAGGAAAATGCCAAACATGAAATCTCTCACTTTATAAAAACCCCATTATCTTGCTTCAACAAACCTTCCAATACGTTCTGAAAATCATCATATACCTATACAATTTTTAAGAATAAATGTCTGAAGAACCAGTAAACATATCTACTTTCAGCGCTTAACACAAAACTAACCCACATTTCTCAACAAAGGACTTCAAATGTTTTGGAATACCACATTGATTAGCTTGTGAGAGAACTCCAAAGGCTTATTTCATAAAAAAATTAAATCTTCCTCAGGCTAAAACAAAATTCAGATAAGTTTCTAAAGGGTCCATCAAAAATTGATCTTCGTTCACATCTAGTCTTATCAAATGATCATCTTCTCTTTCCCTTAAAATCTAATTAAACTAATTAACATATATAATAAAAATTAATCTTAATAAACCAACATACACTTAATTAATTTAAGATAATTAAAATAAAATTACCTCAAATTGGAGTATTTTTGTCACTCATCGACTTACCTTTATCTTTCCTTGAAAAATAAACATGGAAACAGTGAGTATATAAAATACCTAGTAAGGGACCCACAACTAAGCCCACTAGGTGAACCGTTAACTTGCTATAAAGCATATGATACATTATATGTCATAACAGTCCACTGGTACCATATGAGTGCACATTAGTTATAAAAGTGGACCGAGGGTACACTTATCAATCAATACAGTTAACAGTCTTAAGTAGTTATTCCATAGGAACACTGTACACACATAGTAAAATAACATAATAGCCAAGGTTAACATTATCATCAGTTCAAAACAATCTAATTTAATCAAATTCAGTTAAATACATAGCATGTAAAATTAAGTCCACTTTGTCATACTAAACACATAATCATCATATATCAAGAATTTCCATGATAATCCACAATAAAAAAACAGCCATAAGGGTTTTAACTACCAGAGTGTAAATAAATAGATTCACTCCTAAGGGTTTTAACTTCCTACCCAAACCCAAAGCAAAAACACTAGAAATAAATGAATGGGTAGCTCCTAGATGTAGTAAAACATAACAGGTCGATCAAAAATAAATAACATACCCATAACAACATACGAAGCATCCTTAACCTTCTGCGAGTCATAGTACACACATTACATTGTTGTCGCGGTCGTCTAACAGGTACTTTTTGTTTATCACCAATACTACTCTCTCTACCTACAGTTGCTTTAGGTTGCTTCACTGCTTAAGTCGATGCTCTCTGCTCTATTCTATCTTCTCCTATCACGTGCAGAAAATTCCTCTTATAATGTGTCATCTATCCACACTGATAACAAGTATTCATATCACCCGCCATCTTTCTAGCGGAGCTAATAATCAACTCCTCAGATTTTTCAATTCTAGAGCCTCCAATTAACTCAGTTGGGTAACTAATACCCTTTGGTTCAACCTCTCGTTACTGAATCCATGTTGAAATCCAGATTGCCCGCTATGTTGGGGGTTTGAAATTCCTTCTCTCAGAAACCTCTGGCACAATCTTCTGCTTTCCACCCTTCCTAGAAAAAGTACGAGACGTCTTGGATGAATACTTCATGTGTCCACTTTTAAAGAGTCCTCTATCTTGCTTTTCATTATTTTTACTCCTCTCAACTTTCATAAGTATTTACTAACTTGGAGAACTCTGTACATGTAGTACTTGTTGTAACTAGGGCCCTTATCATTTTTCTTAATCCATTTTCAAACCTTTTACACAAATCAGCCTCCTCTGACACAATGTGCAAAGAGCATACCTTGACATTTCTATGTACTTCTTCTCATATTCAACCACTATCATCGACCCTTAAACAAGCCTAAAAAACTCATTCCTTTTTGCATCACCGTAAGAGTTAGAGTGATACTTATCCTTAAATACTTTCTTAAACTCTTTCCATGTTGCTTCAACATTACTCATCCGCCTATGCTCTGTCAATTTCCACCAACCCTCTGCACCTTTTTGAAGCAAGAAAGTAGATAACTTAACCTTGCGATCCTTTAAGTATCGTATTACCCTAAAGAATTTCTCAACTTGCTTCAATCATGCCTCCGCATCAACAAAATCAATTGTTCTCTCAAACTTAATCGCTCCGAGCGACTTCAACCTTTATGACGAACTTCTTTTCATGATCCAAAGGTATTGATCCCACACTAGTTGCTAGTCTCCTAGCAATTATAATAAAGATCCTATCTTCCATCTGAACCTCAAGTTGAGGTTCACTAAATGCACCCTCTAACACTTCCTCGTGCCTCTTGGTAGCCTCCTGAGTTCATGACCTTCTTGTCTTTCATTTACTACCACATTCAATAGCTTTTATATAATATCATAGATTAGCTTTGTGGTCATTTAGACTCTTAATGACAAAGCAGGACTCCCAACATATCCTATAGAGCTAAATCCTCGAACTCTAAATCTCTAAGTTTGATACCAAACTGTCACACCCCCTATTAAACAATCCACACTATCTTGAAAAGGAACGTGATGGACTGATGGATGAATAGTAAGTATTTCTTTCCCAATATCATGTAGTAGCCACAAACCAACATACCGAATAAAAAGCTAGCTAAAACATGACTTACAAGCTAAATCTCTATTACCAAATGGATGAATAGTGAGTGTTTCTTTCCCAATATCATGCAGTAGCCACAAACCAACATACCGAATAACAAGCTGGCTAAAACATGACTTATAAGCTAAATCTCTACTACCAAGCTAGTGAGAACTTTTATACATAAACATAAGCCTTCAAGAGGCTAGTTACTCAATATTCATTCATCACATTTCAATAACTAGCATATGCAACACAGCAGAATACAAGTACATCTACACTCAACCCCTACCATTAAACTCAGAAGCAAGCTAATGTACAAACATGTACTAAGTGTGATAAGAAGCAACGTCAGCAGTCAACACGTTTAGGTTCTAAGAATTCTCATGCTACCTGGAGAGGGAGAAAAACAAAACATTTGAAAGCATGAGCTAAATGAGCTCAGTGAGTGACAGTTTAATAAAACATATATTTTTCCTTTTGAAATACATTTGAAAACATGTTTATTAACAAAAAAACATGTAAAAATTAAATCTTAATATCAATTTCAACAAAACCTAGCAATATCAAACATTGTAAAATGTAAATCGTGCTTTGTAATAAATAACTAGAAATCTTCCATAGATCACGTAAACCCATGTACCCTTAAATTATTATGATATTCTGGTTTGTGTGTGGAGTAATCTCCACGCAACCAGCACCAATAATCTTATGTCCTACCTTACGGTCAAACCCTTGTAACCGATGCCTAAAGTCCTCTTACATGCATATAGATGTCTCAAAGCCTAATGCATTGTCACACCCCGTTCTAGGTTTTCCACTCTAACTTAGATCGTGGTGTGATTCTACTCTTTAAAAACATTCCTTTTCCAATGTAAGATCAGTAAAACACTTTTCAAGAAATTCTATAAAAATTTCGACAGACTCTCCTTGAAAAATGGACTAACCACACTTGGAAAATAGAAGAAAATCTATGCTTTTCAAACTTAAATAACATTGAGTGTGTCTCACCATACACTCATCCAGACAATTCCAGAGTTTCATTCAGAGTTTCTATCCAAACTAGATATTAGTTATAAAATAATTATAGTCCAAAAGGGGTCTCCACACACGTGACCTTAGCGTAACCCTCGCTATTTCTAACTACCCCATTATACAATACGAAACTTAATTAAATACCTACAATAAGAATGACAATTTACAATTAATAACAAGGAGCTCAACGATGGCTTGGTCCTTGACCGCTACCTGAGGGGAGAAACATGGAAAATGTGAGCTAAAACTCAGTGAGTGGCAAATTTTTAAAAGTAAAAGCTCACAAGACATACTTTCAAACTGTTTAAATAAGACATCAATAACGAAGTAGTAATTAAAATGTTAAAATCATATATTATCATAAACCGCAAGTAAAGCCAACAAACTTGTACTCAATCAACCATGGTAAGGTGTCTAAATATACGGGCAAAGATAGCTCGCACATGACCAAAGAATCATGCAACCAAAACTAGCTCAAGCATATTTAGTACCTGCCACGATAGCAACCTCCATCCAATCCAACCATGATAGCATACTAAAAACATGACCCAAAATAGCTCACGCGTGATCCATATCCACAAGGAAACACGCAGCCAAACAGAGGTCATGCATACTTAGCACCTACCACAGTAACAACCTTAATCCAATCCAACCATGATAGCATACTAAATACACAGTCCGGAATAGCTCATACATGATTCATATCCATAAGGAAACACGGGTAAATGGAGCTCACGCATACTTAGTACCTACCACAATAACAACCTCCATATCCGCTTCTATGTGCACATAGAGCCACCTGCCATGGGTTAAACTAGGCCCGAAGCCAAAATCAAATCCTCCATCCATGTCCTCACCTAGGCTCAGTTCCCAGATTTCCATTCACAGACTCTTTCAGCCCCCGAATACCTTGACAACCATAGGTGGTACGGAAACACATTCACGTAACCTTTAAGAGTAATCACCAACATTAATAAAAATCACATATTTCATGTTTCAAAGTCAAACATGGGCAAAAATACATTTTCAAATCATTTTCGATCCTTAGCCATCAATACATACTTTTAGAACTCCTTCAAGTCAAGTTATAAATCAAAGAATGTTTTAGAAACAGTTGTCATCTAAAACTTTCTTAGTAAGTTTGAGTTCAACCACAGTTCTGAAATACAAGAGTTTATGGAAAACCGAAAATCATATTTGAAAACATTTCTAACACATAATTCATAAAACAATCATGCTCAAAGTTTTCACAATCATGGCATACCATAATAACAAATATAAATTTATAATGAAAATACTTGAAAGTAAACCAATCACAATAATGACTTGATCCCCCGGGATTATATGCTTTCCCCACTTCAATTTGGCATGAAGCAAAAATTAAGGTCTATCAATTATCTTCACAAAGCAAGACGACACAACAATCTTCAAATCACTTCATAAGGCCAACTCAAACTTATTTTAGTTTCTAAAGTCCTTGAATTCTTAATTCGCCTTAGATTAGTATAGACTTTTCACCTACAAACAGTTAGGGGTCGTTTAGGGGAATGATTGGGTTATGAAAGAGTTAGTATTATGATAAAACTAGGTTTATTATAAACCTAGTTTTATCATAACCTATGTTTGGGGGAAGGGTTTAGAAATGTAGTTTTATAATAAGAGATGCTTAGGGGAAGGGTTATGATAATGTTATGAATAAGATGTCTTTGGGGGAAGGGTTATGTGGGTAGGGTTATGAATATTTTTTTTACTTATTAATTTTGTTTCAAATTCACATTATACATATACCAAATAAATTATTTTTGCATATTTTTTATTATGAAAGCGTCGAAAAATTCCTATAGCATATTTGTTTTTTTTCCATGCGTAATGTTATTAAATTAGTAAATACAGTTCACCAATTTCAAAATAATTTGTTAACAAATTGTACTAACTTTATTCTAAGTAATTTTTTACAAATAAAAACTAGTTATTGCGTATTTGTAATTAGTGATAGCGTCGTACATTTATTTTTAACATATTTCATTACATGGTGTAACGCATACTTCCATATTTATATTTGTTAATTAAATTACTTATTACGTAGCACTGGAACGTCATATTTTTTGAATTGTTACATATATACTATACTATTTTCCTTAATTTGAACGAAACTTTTTAAACCGAATTTCGATAGTAGAAGGGACAAAAAATATGCAAAAAATAATACAAATCATACACAGATCGAAGTACCGTACATAAGAAAAAGTGGGATAAAATAGGAATACAAAGAACAGTAAAAAACATAGTCCAAGTGAAGTACGACTATTGAAAGGAATTAACAACAACCCGAGGCTTATGTGGAAACCCGAGAACCGGGAGAAAAACCATGATACTTTAGTTTTTATTATGTCTCTTATGAATGAATATAATAGGTACAAAGGGAGAGAATAAATAGAGTACAATAGGAGTAAGAAAGGAAAAGATCTAGGAAATAAAATCTTCTATATCATTCTTTCCAAAAATACTCTAAGGGCAAAGCCCTACTAATTCTAACAACAAAAAAAACAAGTAAGCCAACCAAGGAAGGACATAAACTATTGCGAGACATCTCATAGCAGGACTCTGCAAAATTTCTTCCTCTCTTCTTCAGTCATCTCTATAGAATCCCACATGTCCGTACGAGACATCAACTGGCTTTGGCACAACGCCCTGTCCAAACTGCTTAGGTCGAGCATCTCACGCAATAAACGTAAGAATTCCTGGCGAACAAAGGTGTCATTGACAAAGGCGCGTGCAGGCCACTCGGTAATGGTCCTGAGTTGGTCATTCGTACATTCCAAGGTCATATTTATGACCACAAGCTCATTCTACAGCTAGCTTCCCCTCTTTCTCTTAAATCTGCTTGATCCATGCCTACGTCTAATGAGCGAGCAAGTCGTGATGCACGTACATCCTCCTTGGACATCTTAATCATCTAGTTGTACATGGATAGGAACTTGTCGTTTCCATCAGGCATGTCAAACCCCTTATACCCAACAGGCTCGTTAGACCTGACGTCGGCAAACGTCTCTGCAAAGCGACCCATCGCCTTATCTCGTCAAAACAAAGTAAGTTCGTCGTGAAAGGGAAATGGTTTATTAAGGAGGCCCTTTGTTGCAAGATGCGACTACATAAAAAACTATACCACTTTCAAACTACCGATACAAAAAATGTAAACTAAATGTACAATGCACAAGTATTGCCACGTTTTTATTATATTCCTTACACTAACCCAATTGTCAAACACTTCCTTCTCGGTAATTATGCACTTTGCCTCATCGCTCCATTCAAACCCATTGCACGCTGGCCCATGCATTTATTACAATGGTTGCTCAGACCCGATATCTAGGCAACTTTTTTGCGATCATACGGATAAGTTGGGCTAGGTAATCTAGCCGAAACGTACCATTGTCAGACTTCCATCCATCGGTGGATACCAACTCCATTAAACACTTGACTAGAGTGTCCTCCTCTTCCTTCGTCCATACATGTTTAGGAGCACGGGACGAGGTTGCAATATTGAGAATGATAAATGACAATAAATACATGAAACACGTTAGTAATTTCATAATTCCACATTCAAGAGACACAAAAAATACCAAACAATATTAGGACATATAATTTGTTATTCCCAATTGATGCAAAGCATGCACGCATACATTCGATATTCAAAATACAGAGTATAGGTCATTTAAATTGTCATACAACACAGGGGTTCTAATTTCAAATTATTTTAGCTATGTGTTACCCAATTGCCATTCGATGAACATCGCTTCAGCTAATTTGTCCCACCGCTGAGACCACTCGTTTGTGGTCTCAATGTACTGAATGTTGTCTATTGCGGTGGTCATCGCATACACGGAGTCCCCCTTATCATCATCGTCTATGTCTTTGAAATTTTATAGCAATCAACATTTTAGGATGGTATAACACTGCACTTGGAAGGGATGGTACGACTTTCCACGAAGTATTGCCCACCGACCCTCTAGAAGACCAAACACGTGTTCGATCACATTCTTTACCGATGAGTGTTTCATGTTGAAGAATTCCTTTGTAGTGGTTTGGGCATTTCAACGTTACGCTACTCTTGCAAGTGGTACCTCTGGCCTCCATATGGCGTGAGAAATTCTTCTGTGTTTGGATAACCTACATAGAGATAGTAATATCCTGTTACGAAAACCAATGATTTTTGTGTAATCAATATGGAATTTCAAAATGACGTGGTGGGATTTAAAATTGTAAATACCCTTTGGCAACATAAAAAGTCAAGCAAACTATGTAAAGCATTAAACAAGAAAGAATCAAAAGGACCGAAAAAAAGTGCATCATATCCAAACTTGTAATAACAGAATAAAAAATGCAAAGACATACATATATGGAAAAGAAAAATCAGATATTATTGAAAACACCCAGAACTCATCATCGGCTTTTGTAGAAAAAAACTAGCATTGAAAGAGTCCAATACCTCTCTACTATACTTGATAGGTACCCATTGCCACACAATGGTGTAGAGTGTCTGTCTTATTAATGAAGAGAAACCCAAAACGACAAGGGGAACACCAAGCGACAAAAAGAGAACCTCGAGCGGCAAGGAGAAAATTCGAGGGACAAAACGAAGACGCTTGTTCACGGAGAAGACCCATCGAATAGTTTCAGAGGCAAGGATTGGACCCAACCATTCAACGAAACCGACATATCCAAAAATGGAAAGGTGTTTGGAGGCAACATCGTTGGAGCATTGCCTTCAACAAAATACTAGTAGCACTTTAGGGGACAAAGAGACGGATGAGAAAGATGTAGATGGGGATTTGACGTCATGAAATGAAACCCATTTTCCATGGAAAATGGGTTGGAAATTTTCATCTAAAAAACACAACACCTGAATCTCAGACATAAATGAAACACAAAATGCAAATGGAGCAAATAAGAGAGATGAAGAAACAACAAAAAATGGAAGGAAGATGAAGGATTGAAAGGGTTCAACACGGATTGAGAATGCATGGTATACACAGGTTGAAGGGAAAAAATGAGGGAGAGAAATTGGCAAATGAGAGTGGGAGAATTGAGATTTGTGAACAGAAAATGTAAATGGAGGAGATGAGAGAGACAAAGAAACAACAAAAAGTGGAAGGAAGATGAGGGATCCAAGGGGATGAAGACGGATTGAGGACGCATGCTTAACACGGATTGAAGGCAAAAACTAAGGAGAGAAATTGACAAATGAGAGGGAAAGTTTTGAGGGTAAAGTGGGTATTATGGAAACCCTAAAACTAGGGTTTCCATAACCCTTAATCCAAACAGGGGTTAGGCTTGGAGTAACCTAACCCCATAGTAATAAGCCCCCCACCAAAACCCCCTTAGACTTGAAATCTAGATACTTAACCCCATGAACATCCAACTTAGTTCAAACTCAATAGGTCTTTTATGTAGATACACTTTTATCTCTATTATCGATTATGTTTTGGGATTTATATCCACATATCAGCAAGGGGATATGTGGATATAAATCAAATGCTTTAATTTAGGCTAAAATTTCACTTTTAGACCCTTAAACTTCAACTTAAACTCTTAATGCCTCAAGCACCCAAACTTAAGTCGTCTTTTAGATCCATACACTCTTATATCCAATATCTATACCTTAGAGCTTTAGATCCATTAACAATCTCAACAATAATCTAACCGGTCAAGAACTTAGAAACCTACCCCAACTCGTCTAAAACAATCCCAACCGTGTTGACCAATGCTTCCAAGTTCTCTAAATCTTTAATTCCTCATACAAAAAAATATGGGTAATATCATGTCCATGCTAAAACTAAATGGGTATTTAAGAATTATAAGTGAACCCACTAAATTTATCTAAAAACTTATTGATATCTTGCTGAAATCGCCTTGACAGCACATTAACAACTTTCTAATTTTGAATCTAGTACCTACAACTATTTTATGTTTCGAAGCTTATAGAAGTAACACCAAGATGAACTCCAAAGTTAAAGGAAAGTCTATTTTCAACCTTTAACATTCAACTCTAGGACCCGAGTATTATGGGTAATTCAATTTTTAATGCGCATTCAAGAACCCTAAGAAAACTCAACAACAATAGTCCAAAACTTACCAAGTACTTAACACACTACAAGAAAACCCCCTTATTATGACAGTTGGTTCCATCCCAAATTGAAAGGATGGAACAAATAACCGTCATCAAATGTCAAAAAGTGGGTTTTTGGCGGAAAAAGATGGTGATTTCGAAATGTCCAAATACATGACAGTTATTTGTTGTCATAATATGTAAGGGCATTAAAAATATTAATTAAATATTTTTTATTAAAATAAATAAAATAAAGAAAAGGCAAAATCCCTCACTTTCCTTCTTCAAAATTCCTCCATTTCCTTCTTCACGCACACTCCCCTTTCCTTCTTCAAAATCCCTCCCCTCACGAACAACGAACGACGCATGATGAAAACCCCAACCTTAACCCCATTCTTCTCATCTCCACGTCCTTTCTTCTCGGTGCTAGAGACCCACGGCGAGGAGACCCATATCGTCGCCATTGAGTTCTTGATCTTTCATTTTTCATTTCTTCTCCCTCCGTTTATCTCTTCCCCTGTGCACAGTCCCACAATTTACCTTGATCAATTCAAGAGGAAGTAAAGTTCTTAGAGACATATAAAGAGCACCGATTTCTTGTCTTCTTTGTCTCTCCCTTTCTCTTCCTAACTCAACAACGCCTTTGTCCATTCCCTAAGGTACCGTAACTCAAAAACGCATTTTAACTATTTTGTGATTCTTTAAAGGTATATTGATGGTTTTGTGAAATATATTGTTGGCTAAATGATGAAGCATTTTGAGATAATATGTAAGATAATTCTAAGCAACTTTGTAGAAAGAAGTTTTATCATTTAAGTTCTATATTTTGAGATAGTAATCTCCAAAGTTGAAAGAAAGATTCTGGCTAAGAACCGAGTTTCTTAGCATTGTACCGAGTGGCCAAACATCAAGGTGGGGTTGCACACACAAGGGTGTTGGTGGTGCCAATGGGCATTCCATGCGTGTGTGGTATGCACGAGGTGTCACAATCGTAACTCTTCAAACACGATTGTGCGACACTTGTTCTGCTTGGTCAATAAGTTACCGGTTCAAAATTCGTAATTCACGAACAAACTCGCGATATGATGTAGCCTCCCTTCACGTTCTTGAGAAAATTGTTTTATAAAATGTGAGAGAAAAAATAAATTGTTGAAAACATCATAAAAGAGAGCATTGAAGATTGTCAATTGCAAAAAAAAGGCTTAGTTTACAAATAGTGCAACAAGGCTCAGGCGGGGGTTCAACTATTATGCTACCCCCTATAGTACATATTGAGATTTTTGGCCTTGGCAGGCTTGCATATGAAAATGCTGAAATGTCACACTCTAGCTCGACGACACAAAAATGAAAGCAATAAACTAAACTACTTACAAGACATAAAGACAAAGCGATTTGGGGATATTCAGACATATAGCCATAAGCAAACAGCGCCTTGGACAAGTATGCCCGTGACATTTTCCCCCACCTAAACGGTTGTCGTCCTTGTCAACCGACAGAGCTGGAGCTCTTCGGTCTTTTGCTTCCACGCTTCAAGATCTTTGACACATTCTCGGCTTGTTACCTCCATGAGGAGGTTCTTCCACTTCACTAGGAATTTATGTATCTCCCTCGTGGGCCTTCTACCTTTCCTTACTCTGTCAGCAAGGACTTCCTTGACTTCTCTATCTTCTTCATGTTTCAGGTTGACAGATGACTGCACGACATTGTTGCACCGTTGATCGGAAACTTGGTCATCCACTTAAAACTCAAAGGGACATCGCTTTTGATCCACCCTCTTCTCCATCGGCCTTGAAGCTTCTTCTAGGCACACCCAAGCGATGTCAGCCATTTGTTCCCATTCCTTTTCAACTCTGTGAATTTAAGGGTTGTTCCCTAAATAAGGGCCATCAACGAACGGCGGAAATACAGAATGCCTACTACCATTAATCTCAAATTGAATTCTCCTTATCAACGAATCTGTCTAAGCACTATAACCAAACTGGGCGACATTCAGCAACTGAACCCAATTTCTTTGTCTGCCATCAACAAAAGGATGCAAATATTCTCTGAGCATATAGTTGAATCACTTGGCCTCATCTTTAGAAGGCTTGGTCGCATCGGCGACCCCAAGACTTGGCCTCTCAATCGTGGCTTGCTTATCATCGAAGGCAGCTTGCCAGTCAGGGTTCCCACCCCACTGAATGTTTTCTTTCAACAACTCAGTCGGTGAGCTTACTTTTTTTAAGAATCCTTTCACGAACTGACTGTTGTTATTAGCCAGTTTGGGGCATGAGCGTAACTCCGCGACTGATTTTAGTATTTTTCAATCATACGTTGCGGCAATCTTCCTTTTTCCCACATCAATTATGTAAAACTCCACCACATGACCCAACATGTTTATCTGTCCTTGCACAAAGCAACATCTTCCTCCCTTGGCAATCGATTGGTTTTCCTCTAGTTTTTGAAAACCCTTTTGAAGATGGTCTTGAAAGATCTTGTTCGTCGGTACATAGAAGGTTGCAATGGCATCAGTAAGACTAAATGGCACTACAGGAAACTCATATGCTTCATGTTCCGTGACACAAGTCGTCTCGAGTCCCTTTGCCTCCGTTGCTCTTACTCGACAGTACCTCAGTCGAATGTCTGACTTCCAGAAATACTTCATCCTACGTAAGCGGTTAAATAGATTGGTGAGTATGGGAAATGGATATTTACGACGAACTGTGAGCTAATTCTGGATACGACGGTCAATACACCATCGTAGGTTATTGTCTTTCTTCTTTATGGAAAGGACTAGGGTTCTATACGGAGCTTGTACAGGTCTACTAAATCCTGTACCTAACAATTTCTTCGACTGTTTCTGAAGTTCAGCTAACTTCAGTGGCACCATACGATAAGCATTCTCACAGGTGTTTTTGCCTCTAGCAGCGATTCTATCCCATGGTCAATCATCCTTCGCATCGACAAGGATTTTAGCCAACTATTTGGCATCACACTATGGCACTTCTCTGGGACACACAGAGTGTCTTTGGGGACTGTCTCCTCCAATTTTCCCAACACTCCAAGCAGGATCACCACAGATCGTGGTTTCTCTTAGGCAGAACTCTTATCTAGTTTCATGGCCAATATCATTTTAAACCCATTAGGCTGACGAATATCTACTTGCATGATGGTGGGGAAAGATTCAGTAATCACTAGACATTTGGCTGAGAACATTAGTATGACCTGATGTTCAAGGAGGAACTCCATTCCCAGTCCTACATCGAAGTCATCCATCTTTACAACCACAAAGTCTATAGGGCCTTTCCATCCTCCCAACTTCATCATCGTCTGTTTCACTAGTCCAACGATAGGTAAAGCAATGGAATTCACGGCCTTCATTCTTCCTGAATCCCTCTCCCAACGGAGCCTTAGACGTCTAGCTTCTATCTCCGTTATAAAGTTGTGAGTTGCACCGGAATCAACCATAGTGCTCTTAGTTTGTTTTTGGTTGATGCAGGTGTCAACATACAATAAGCCCCTTTCCGCTAGTACACTTCTCTCCCCTGCCTTTTTCTGGAGAGACGACAGGTATTTTAAGGCCCCTATTCTAGGCTTCTCGCATCCTTTTATCCAATCCACTTCACCTTCGGCTTGATCTGATTTATCATATGAATCCAAGGTTAATGAGGTCTGAAAAGCATAGAAGTCAACTCTATTCGGGCATTCTCTTGCCAAATGATTTGATCCTTCAACAGCTTTCTAATGATGGTGTGTCGATGCCAAATGTTGAAAAGGTTATGTAGACAGATCAAACTGCCTACACGCTCTATAAGATGAATCGATGTTGAGGTATTACTTCGACTATGTTCTTGGTAACATCTCAGATTGCAGACAATCGTTTAACATATCATTTGGAGAATTAAAACTATCGTTAAGAGTATTTACACGACCGTTTTAACTCGATACACGATCTTTAAGAGTATTTACTCTATCGTTTAGATTGTGTACATGATTGTTTAGAGTATCTAACATAGAGTGATGGTGAAGATATCTTTGACTTCCTTGGCAACACCATTTGCAAGCCTACGTTTGACTATTTTGACCAAGTCCTCGTGAGGCAAACGGATCAGAACGTGCATATTAAAGCGATGAAAAAGATGATACAAGAATTGTATAAAGAAATCACCGAATCCCAACATTCACAAGAAAAACTTGATGAAAAATCCATCAAACAACAAGGGAGATTGAATGCTATGGGACACGAATCGGGATCCATTTCGGCGAGCCAAACTCAGCTATCTTCAGCAGTATTAGCTCTTACTTCACTGGTCATCTCACAAGTAAGATTGATGCGGCAGATGTCACAATCACTTTACTGGTCATCAGCCAAACTCAGTATGATCAGTAGTTGAGAGCAATGATAGAGTATACCCACGCAGTCTTTGTCCAAGGGGTGCTAGCCCTAATCCGCCTGAACTAGAAGCACTGCTCCTACCACTTCAGCAAGCAAATCTTGGCGATCCTGAGTCCGACCAGGAAAATTAAATTTGGGGGTGCTTCTACCTTTTGTAATCTTTTATTTCGCCTCTTTTTTTTTGTATTTTTTTCCCTTTTGTAAGCTTCAATGTGTAATGAATCATTTATCTACCAAAGTACAAATTTTCTTCTGTTGTTTTTTACTTTACTTGTTGCTTAATTTCATTTCCTGCATTTCTTGCATTCTTTCTTTTTGTTTCTCGCAAGGATAACTTCAATGATAATAATTATGCAAAGTGTAATGTATTTTGTATCAAGCAATTAGTCTTTACTTGATGAAACCTACTTTGTAAATATTTCTGGGATTCTTTAGGCAAATAAGCTTTACCTCAAACCTCTTTTGTAAAATTTTTCTAAGTTCATCTTATCATTCACTTTTTCAACAATGAGGACCTTGCTGCGTTCAAAAATGAGGGTTGTGCGAAGTCCGAGCTAAAATGTTTGAAAAATTGAAAGAACCTTTCTAGACGTTTTAACAAATTTGCAAAACACTTTTCTTCATTTTCATAAAATCTTATTTTCAATTTTTAGAAATGACCTTTGTTTCGAAAATTCTTGGTTCTTTTTTGCGATAAAATTTATTTATTTCTTTATGTTTGGTTTTGAGTGGGAAGTTTTGAAACGGTCAAAATTGTAAAAGTCAACATGTTAACTTTTGACTTTAAAAAACAAAACTTTGACCAGATTTATATTCAAATATGATTTGAATTTTAGAAAAATGAATACGGATTCATACTCGGTTGGTTGGAATTAGTCAAGACGGATAAAATACCAAAAAGTCAAAAAGTTGACTTTTGACTAAGAAAAGTCAAAGTTTGACTTAGACTTAATTGGTCAAAAGACCAAATTGCCCTTTGACTAATATATTTATTACTAAATGTTAGTGGAAAATGTGGTAGCTTGTAATGAATTTATAAGTTATTAATTCCATTAATAGTTAATGGATTAATTAGGTGTTGAGATTTCATGAAGTAAATTGCATGCATTTTGCATGTAATTTTCTTTATAAACTTCCATTTATAGAATGAGGAGAGACTGATAAAGTTTTCATGAAAATTCTCAAAACGATACACTTTTCTCCTTCCATCTCTCTAAGATTTCCTTCATAAAAACGAGTCTCATAACTCGGTTCTTAGTCTTGAGATTAGTAGGTCAACATAGTGGTTGTCCTTTGCTCGTGATCTTTAGGCAAAAAGAAGTTTTCGTTTATCTTCTCTATTCTTTGTTTAGGTCTGTCAGTTGAAGCTTGTTAATTTCTAAATCGTTTAGATACATATAAAGTAAAACATGTTCCTAGTCTTCCGTTGTTGTATGCTCTCTTTGTTGTTTATCTATCACATATCACTATACTGTATAGATACCGCATAAGGTTAGAACGCATGATTAACCCATTAGAATCTCCAATTCCCTATGTTGACCCTAGCTTATCCAGGAAACCTCTCTTTTTGCTTACACTTGGGTAAGAGAAAGGAAAACTTGTAGCAAAACGCTGAATTCATAAAGATAGCAACGCGTAGGTAGGATTATATCTCTTTTATCGCATAACCCTAGCCTAGTCGCCTACTTAAGTCGCATACTTTGAGCCAAACATGACATATTCACGAAATAATTTTGTAATACGAATTACGAAACAAGCATTTAACATATTTATACAATCGTTTAGCATATCCTTTGGAAAACTAAATTATTGTTAAGAGTATTTACTTTGAATCTCTTGGATAGAGTACATGGTCATTGGAAGTATCTACACAATCGTTTAATTCATATTTACACGATCGTTTGTTAAAGGTATTTAAACATTGGCAAACACTCATTCAAAAAACTAAGTAACTAACAAAAAGAATTTACTACCATTGCATATAGAAAACAAAAAACTCTAAGTTACCAAAAGAATTTATTAGCTCAAAGTTCTACAACATACAGTTGTTTAAATAATTTCATGTTTTTTGTTTTTAGACAAGTGGAATTACAGTCTATTACAAGACATTTGGCAAATTTAGCACAAAAAAATCCCGCAATCCAATGACTTCTCGTGTTGCAATGTCTCCCTGGATCTAACTATTGGTCACAAGCCAAATTTGAATCACGTTATTGGCTCGTGATTTCCAACGGCTATTAATAGTGAGGGGATGCATCATTTGACCACTTTGAGTGCCTTTTCAACAATATCTTGATTCATGTAGTTAGGGCATAGAGTCAAACACGAGGATCTTGCAGTTCTTTATGTCAATCGAAATCGATTAAATATATTTTTTCCAAACAAAAAATGAGCATTAAAAATATATTTTTTATTTTATTTTATAGAATATTTGAATTAAAACTTAAAATTTCATTCTCCATGAAGGTAAAAAAAATGAAAAAGAAAAGTCGTTTATTTTATTTTATGAAATATGAAAATTAAAAATACTAAAATTGTATTTTTTATTTTATTTTATTTTTTTTTTTTTTTGTCTTTTCAAAAATATAACAAAGTGGCAAAATATTTACAATATATAGAACAATTCCGAAAACAAAAAAATCCTACGGGCTCACTGTGTAAAATACCAAAAATACACCATCAACAACGCGCGCGTAATATATTTAGTACACGATCGTTTAGATTTGGCTATTGTTTGGTACACTATCGTTTAAATTGGGTCGTTTAGATTTGGCTATAGTTTATTTTTCAATTCTATCATTTAATTTGTTACACGATCGTTTAATTTGGTTACGTTTAAATTTGGTTAGACGATCGTTTAGATTTGGACCTAAATCTAAACGATTTTTTTTTAATTCTTTTATACACAATCGTTTATTTTTTTTAACACAATCGTTTAGATTTGTTTACACGATCGTTTATTTTTCAAGATTCTTTAGTACACGATCGTTTAGATTTGATTAAACGATTTTTTTAATTCTTTTGATACAAGATCATTTAGATTTGTCTACACGATAATTTATTTATTTACAATTTACACGATCGTTTAATTTTTTTACACGGTCGTTTACATTTGGCTACTCCAATCTAAATAAACTTTTCAAGATTCCTTATACACGATCTTTTAGATTTTGCTATTTTTTGTAAACGTCGTTTAGATTTGATTACCCAAATTTAAACGACATAAAAAAAAGAGGAAAAGAAGAAAAGCGATGGAAAGAAATCGTAGCAGAAAAAAAAAAGACGATGGAAAAATTAAACGACGTAAAAAAAGAATAGGAAAAGAAGAAAGACGATTGGAAAGAAATCGCAGCAAAAAAAAAAAGAAGAAAGATGATGAAAGAAATCATAGCGAGGAGGAGAAGAAAGACGGAACGGCAAACCTGTAATATTTAAAAAATGACTAACTTCATGCGTCTTTGTTACACGGGCTGTAAATAGTTTGGTGTTTTGTTACATTTATGAAAATTAACCAATGTTTTTAAGATGCAAAATAACAAAAAGATTTATTTAAAAGAACTTATTTTATTTAAAACAAAAAAAATAGAAGAAGAAAGGAAACCATAAAATTCCAAATAAAGTAAGGGCAACATAAAGAAAGGAAATTGAAAAGCTGCTGAAAACCAAAAGGAAAAACGAGAGTAGTAGGGGTATTCACAGTTCGATTTTGGTGATCAATTGAATCAAATTAAAAATTTTGGTTTTGTACATTATATACCAAATCATACCGTTTGTTTTCTCATCAGCAGGCGAGCATTTGGATATCAATTTGGTTCGATTTTCCATTTGTATATAATTTTTATAAATAAAAAAATATGGTTGGATTCATAATGGTTTAGATTGCTTTTTTATTCTAAATGATGTATTCAAGTCGATTTGTTTTCACAAAATCAGTTTTTTTATAATTTTAAAATTGAACCAAAAAAGAAATATTTAAATTTCAAATTTTTGTTTGAGCTCAATTCAATTTTGTTATTCAGTTTGATTTGATCATTGCAATGAATATATTTAGAGCATAGTCTATACAAGTAACTAGTGAGTTTTTTTGGTACTCGAATATTATAAGTTCGTTTAGATTATGTCATAAAGTTAATCGATTGTGTACAAATTAACTTGAACACTCGCGCAAGGAAAAAAAATCATAAACCCTAAATTGAAAGTAACCTAAGAAAAAGATAGCAAGTTGAAAGGCATGTGAAACCAAAAAAGAGCGTGGAGACTGGCTAGCTGATTTGTGCAGGCAACCAAGCAGGTGTTGATATGGCGTAATTTCTACAAGATTCAACAACTTCCACGCCGGCGCTGACAAAAAGAAACCGAAAACCCATCTCCTTCGCAGCCGCTCGATTCCCGAGAGAATCAAAAATCCCAATTCCCAACTACTGCAACTGCAAAACTGACACACACCCATTAATGGATTCTCCTCGTTTAGCTGCTTTACTCTCTTCTTTGATCTCCCAACTCCTTCTCCTCCTCTTCCTCCTCTTCCCTTCCTCCAACCCACATTCCCTTTTCTCTAATTCCACTCCCGATTCCAGTTTCTATGCCAATCTCTTCACCCACTTCCTCTTTTCCCAGGATTTTGCCGCCTCCCTTCCCTTTCTCTCTGTTTCCCGCAAGAGGAAGAGAACCAATCCCCCCGACCATCTCGAATTGGGGTCATCCCATGGACGAGTTCATCATCTGTTTCGGACTCGGACTCCTGATTCTTTCAGAAATCACTTCAGAATGACTTCTTCAACGTTTGAATGGCTCTCTGGTTTGCTCGAGCCCCTTCTCGAGTGTCGTGACCCGGTAGGTTCGCCTCTTGATCTCTCCGTTGAGATTCGACTAGGTGTTGGTTTGTATCGCCTCGCCACTGGCTGCGATTTCTCCACAATCTCCGACCAATTTGGTGTTTCGGAGTCTGTAGCGAGGTTCTGTTCTAAACAATTGTGTCGAGTTCTCTGTACTAATTTTCGCTTCTGGGTTGAATTCCCTTGCCCCAATGAGCTGGAATTAACATCCTCGGCTTTTGAAGATCTTGCTGGGCTTCCGAATTGCTGCGGTGTGGTTTCTTGTACAAGGTTCAAGATCATTAGAAATAGCCATTTTTATGAAGATAGCGTCGCAACTCAACTTGTTGTTGATTCTTCGTCACGAATCCTTAGTATTGTTGCAGGATTTCGTGGCAATAAGGACGACTCGACAGTGCTTATGTCCTCGACGCTGTTTAAAGACATTGAACAAGGGAGGCTTCTGAATTCTCCTCCGGTTTACCTTCATGGGGTGGCTGTGAATAAGTACTTGTTTGGACGTGGTGAATATCCTTTGCTTCCATGGTTAATAGTGCCTTTTGCAGGAGCTGTTTCAGGGTCAACTGAAGAGAGTTTCAATGAAGCTCACCGATTGATGTGCATTCCAGCTCTGAAAGCAATTGTTAGTTTGAGGAATTGGGGAGTTTTGAGTCAACCAATTCATGAGGAGTTCAAAACTGCTGTTGCTTACATTGGTGCTTGCTCAATTCTTCATAATGCTTTGTTGATGAGGGAGGATTTTTCTGCCATGGCTGATGAGTGGGAGAGCTTATCTTCACTTGATCATAGATCTCAGTATGTTGAAGCTGGATTGAATGTGGACTCAACTAATGAGAAGGCTTCTGTTATACAGAGGGCATTGGCTCAGAGAGCTAGAGAGCTTCACAGTTAGGATTTCAATCACAAGAATGCAGTTGTTTAGTGAAATAAGTACAGCCCATTTGAAAGAGATTTCATCTCTTAGGATATTTATTGAAGGCAGCTCATCCAGCTCCATTCAACAGTTACTATTGTAGGTAATTGATGATTCTTTTACAAATCTATATAACAACATTTTCTCCCAATTTTTGGGTGTTCAGCTCTTTATTTTATCTCTTTTCCTTTTTACACAAAAGTGGTTTAAATTTTTTTTAGTTTCTATGTCTAGAATTAGTTTAGTGGTTTTATGGTTATCAAAAAAAGTAGGCAAAAGACTGGGATATTTGGAGATACCCTTTAAGGCATGGGTAATCTTCAAGTGGAAAATTTGATAATTTAGGACTTTTGTTGGGGGTAATGATTCTCAGAATGACAAGAATGACCACAAGAAATAGAATCATATTGAATCAATGTGATCAAGCACAGGACCCTTTATATCGAGGCACTCTGTAGAAACTACATACAAAATATACAACTGAAAAAGATAAATACAAAAGAACAATTGGGTTTTAACCATACAAATATATAATCAGCCTATCATATTACTCAGTGGGCTATCTTAATAGGGAGCAACCTCCCTAATATTGATGGGTGAGTACTTTATTGGATCCTTAAGGTAGATTATTCATTCTTTTATTGTTTTCACAGCACAGAATTGCCTACTTTTTAGTCATCTTGCTGTTAAAAGCTCCATGAAAGCTTAAATTTCATTGCTGCCTGCCCATGGTTGACTTGGCAGAAACCACACACAACATCCTGCGTTGGGTTTAAATTAGGCTAGTTTTCTTTTTCGATCATTGATTTTCAACTCTTAACTGTCATTGTGTTTTTTGGTTGGATGATAAAGGTAAGCATTTCGGGCCTATTTGGAATGACTTTCCAAGTGATTACTAACGATTTTTCCACTAGGAAAGTCATTCCAAACAGACCATTCTTCTGATGTGTTGTGCTCATTTTTTGCTACTTGTCTGCTTTCTCATAGCATTTGCTCAATTCCGAATTGGACTGTGGTCGAATAAATTGGAATATCATTAAGATATTATGAGCACATTAGTTGCTAGACATTAGCTAAAGGATTGGAGCTTGAAAAGGTTGGTTATAGGCATGGTTTGGAAATAGTTTTAGGAGAAAATTAAGTCTTTCTCGAATGCTTAGTATACCTTTGATATGGTATTACATTTTTTAGCCTATGTTCTTGAGCAAAACTAAAGTTTGGTTCTTATGAGAATCTAAGCAGCTGTTGCAGGGGAAACAAAACTGTGTTAGTCATTATGACACTGCCCTGTGAGAATTGCATTTTAGATTCAGGATGTTGAATAGGCAGTTGGATAGACTTATTGTAGTTTTACATATCTCATTGATTTTCTAAGGAATTTGACGGAACAGTGCGATTCTCAAGAGGTCAGAGGTCCAAAATTCTTCTACGCTTGTTGAAGAATTGATAAATTGTTTTTTCTGGTATTTGATTTCTTTGAGCCCCTTCTTTCTATTTCGTCTCTGTTTGTAGTTTAATATAGATTCCGCATTTGATTTACAAGATTGCTCAAAGATTGATATTAAGGTCTCCATTAATATAATATTATTACTTCTCCACATGAATTTTTTATTTTAGTTTCTACATAGAAAGTCTCATATTAATGATAGATATTAACCCTATTGATTTAAAACTAAATATATCCCTATGATTTTATATGTTTTTTACTAAAGGATGTCATATTGTTGTAGAATTTATCCAAGTTTTGGAAATATCTCATATGTCTTCCATTTATATTTATTGTCTAGTTTCAAGTTTAGAAAAAGATTCAACGTGATCTTTAAGAGTTTTGATCTTTCCTTTTTTTCTTTTTTTTTCTTTTTTTTTTGGTGATAATTAAGAGTTTTGATTTATTCCTTATAGTTTGGTTAAATTTTAAACATATACTCTGGTTTGAATTTAATTTTAAGTCTCTCTGATTTAAAAACTTTCCATTTAATTACTAAGATTTTCTTAGTACAATTACTAAGTTTGAATCATACTTCACAATTCATCTTTTTCATTGTCGTATTAACAACTTTTTCATGTAGGAATTTTATTTATTTGAGTAAATGGGTCAGATGTTTTTATTGATATTTAGCGTAGAGTAAAAAAGTATAGGTGGGGTTTAAAGTAGCCAACTAAATAAAACGTGAATTATTGACCTGAAATTGTTTCTTTTAGTTGAGATTATACTGGAGCTAGTTAAGCCAGGGTTTCTAGGATTATGATAATCCTAATGTTATGATAATGTGTGTTTGAGAGAAAGGTTATTATTGGTAGTGTTACGATAATATGTGTTTCAGAAAAAGAATATGAAAGATAGTGTTATGATAATATGTGTTTGGAGGACAGATTATGATAATAGTGTTATGATAATATATATTTGGAGTAAGGACTATGATTGTAGTAATTTAAAAAACAAAAATAGAATTTGGGTAGGATAATGAAGGGTCGTAAGAAAGGAAAAAAAATGGTTATTTGGGGATTATGATCATTTATCATAACCCTTGTGCCAAACACGATATGGCCTAATTTCCTAACTCTTTTTTCCCTAAATCCTCTCCCGAACGTACCGTAGGATTTATTTAGGGATCAAGGTTCACTCGAAGCTTTTGAGTTTGATAAAGAATTTAGAAGAAACTAGCACAAAAAATATGACAATCAATGATCTAGGATTTATTTGTATATAAGTTTTTATTTTGATGTAAGTAATCTCGAAAGATTAACCGATCTACATATGTTAGGACAAAAAGAAAACCTAAAAGCTATATAGATTATAGGTCAAATTTCATCTATGTTCAAATGATAATAGAGTTGGTAATTTGGCATTTATTTATTCATTGTTATTATTTTGGATAAACTATCAATTTAGAGTATAAAATAAGAGTATGAGTGGCAGGACCCAATAAGATTTGTTACAAGTACACGTGGCAAGTGGAACTGGGGCAGTCGGTCAAAGAAAAATCTTTAAGGCATTTGGCTGGTTTCATTAACGTGTTTAAATTTTTAAATGTTATTTGTAGAATGACTCCCACATCAATAATGAAGAGAAACACATTTGTAATAAAAAATAAACTTGAAAGACCTTTATCTCTGTTCGCAAATGGCCAATGAATTGAATTTTAGAGTAGCATAGATCCACATGCTTAAATTTCTAAAACATAATTTTTAATTAATTAATGATTGGTTTGAGAAATATTATAGCTTGAGGATGAAAATGACAGTTACTTTGTAACTAATTCTAAGTGCGTGGATATTAATATTACGTAACAATTTTAGAAGAAGAAGCATGGGACATGATTCTATCTTCCTAGACTGTATATAACGACAACTGTATCAACTACCATACGAGGCTAGTTGATCTGTTCACGTACAATGTCACCGGGACTTTCTGCTAGAGCTCAACGAGCTCTTTCTCGGGACCCTAGGATTGAAATCTGCATATTAAATTAATTACCAGAACTCGACAAGCTACAAGCTCTTTCTCAGAACTCTAGGATTGGAATCAGCACGAAATCACTCTGTATCGGATCAACTAAAAGGATTTGCATCTCTACTATTTGCCTACCCCACTTAATGAAATCCTGGTTTAAGAATTTTATTTTTCATTTGAATTCCTCTTAATTTCTGATCTCACACATCAATGCACTTTAAATTTCAAACCAAGAAAGCAAAATATATACCTCTTCCAACGTGAAAAAGAAATGTCCAATGAATTAAAACAATACAGTAAAAGCATCGTTGACCTTCCTCCTGAATTCATTCTTCTTGAACTAAAAGTTTATGATCAAAAGAACAATTGTATATTAAATAGAACATACCAAACTTTAAGCGGAAATACCGTTCTGAACAAAATTGTCTCCATAATCAGTCAGATTACATCGTCCAAGATTTTAATGTTAATGAGAAATAGGTTTTTTTCAGAAGGAAACAAAAAAAAAATCAACAAGTGAATTTTAAATAACGATGTAGGAAAAAAGCATTCAATGAACCAACCACTATATGACCAGTTCACAACCTACGGATTAAAAAAAAAAACCAGCTTGTCCTTTATTAAAATCGAATACGAACTCAAATACTTTCGAATGATTAAGTTACAAGAACCAAAAAACCATTAAACCCTGATATGGATAAGAAAATTGGCTAAAGAACAATTATGTTAGCTTGGAGCCGCTCACATCTCAAAAGTACATCCTAAACCTACCAATCAAACAATAAAATTTAACAAAATCCTATCACACAATAAACGGACTAAATACAAACTATAACAGTTAAATCCTCGATAAACAATATAAATGGAGAAAGAGAAAGAGTAGTGCCTAGTTCATTTTGGTCTAAAAATTCATCATTCGTACCACCTAAACTATTTGCTATCATTCATATAAACCGTAACCATGCATTTAAAGGTTTTGAAATTTAATAACCAATGTTTGTTTTGCAGATCCATGATTAGTAAAAGTTAATAATATAAAAAAGTGCATTTCACAAATCTAAACTATTATGCGATGAGGAATTAGCAACCCTACATACTAAAACATAAGTTTTTCTAACCCTTGAAATACACAAAATAACACATAAGTTAAACACCTTTGAACATTCTTTTCAAGATCTATGATGGACTTCAAACCAAGAGGCAATGCCAAACCATATTCATAACTTGTCCATCCCTCGCAGTAGGAAAAGAAAAGGCAACACCTAATCAATAATCCATCGAACGTTACATCAAAACAACTACCCTTAGGAAACCAAAGTTCGCAAAGTGGGAGAAAAGGCATGCAAATTTTCGAATCTAAATCCAACAGTCATCAAGAGTTGGCTCAATTGTGTTAGCATTGGATAACTTTTCCACAGTTAGGCAGACCCATTAGCACAAATGTTTCAAGTTTTTGTCCTTAGCAATGGGCAGTGCATTGATAACCCAGGTAGTATTTACAGACATGCATTGAAGAACAATAGAAATAAAGAAACCAAAAAAGAAAAGGACTAAGGACGTTTCAGAAACTCTGAAGAACCCCGATAGACAAATGCTTATCGATATCCCAAATCAAAAAAATTCCAAAGGCACTCTCAATTTTTAACAACTAATTCGACCCTATAACAAAAAGCGCAATAGGTGAATGATCATCATCAACAACAAAAATCTGTCACATAAGATATCTATGGTCCATTTTGCACGCACAATAATCTAACACAAGCAGAAATTTAAGATGTTTCAAAAAACATTTTGGTTGAGCAATTATCGCGATATCAACGAAAACTCAAGTCTTACAATTCCAAATACTTATACTAAAGCATAAACAGAAACATAATTTCGAAGTCCACAAAGCTATGTAAACTCAAAAACCAAAACAAATTATCATTACCGACTAAAAAGTCTCCGCAGTAGTTCCCTAATACTCTTCGATCAACGGTATGATTTCTGAAACCTAGCACGAGCACCACGACCACCAAACTTCTTGGGCTCACAGCGCCTAGGATCAGCAACAAGCAAAGTCCTATCATACCTGACCAGAATATCTTTAATCTCCTTCTTGCTCTGCTCATCCACATATTTCTGGTAGAAGGCAACAAGAGCCTTGGCAATACTCTGACGGATGGCATAGATCTGGGAGGTGTGACCTCCACCCTTCACTCTGATGCGCATATCAACACCAGAGAAACGGTGACGTCCAAGGAGGAGGATGGGCTCGTAGGCCTTGAAGCGCAAGATCTCTGGCTCAACAAGCTCGATTGGGCAGCCATTGATCTTAATCAAGCCCCTGCCGCGCTTGCAGTAGGTGACGGCAACCGCCGTCTTCTTACGTCCAAAACATTGCACCGATTCGATCGGAGCCGCCATTGGTAGGGCTTGAGAGAAGTATCGGAGTGAAGGACTTCAATTGTAAAGAGATGGTGGAAGCGGGGGCAAAACCTGCTGAAGCGTATTTATATGATTTGTTTGTTTAGGGTTTTGGAGTTGTGAAATGTACCCTCAGTTTATCTTTAAATTACGAAAACGAAAATTATTTATTTGTTTTTTGAAATATTACAAAATTAAATCCCCAACCAAGCACTCGAAAATTCGAAATACACCACACTACACCCATCTATCAAAAAATTAAGCTTTATCTATTTTTCTACCTATATTTTATATTTTTTGAGTGAAAAAATATGATCATCAAAATAATATTTTACCCATATTTATTTCGATATTTATACTAAAACTTTCCTAAATATAACAAACTACTTATATTTGTGTTTGATTTGGGATAGACAAATGTAAACGATATCTAACCAAATCTAAACACTCCAATTTTTTATATTTTTTAAAAAACCCCTACTTTTTATGAGTTTTCGTTTTCTTTATAAAAATTAATAATAAAAAAAAGTTAATCAATCATTTGGGTTCAAGTACTATTTAGTTCCAGTTCAATTTTCATAAATTTAGTGAAATTAATTATTTTTACTAAATTAATTAAATAATAATATAATTTTTCTATCACATATAATTTCATATTTTATAGTAAAAATAGTATAAATAAAAGAAAAACAATTAATTGAAATTAAAGACTAAATCTAAGATTTATCGAAAATATAACAAAGAAATTAATTCAACAGAAGAAAGAGTAAGAGAACTGAACACCAAAATCACACCTTAAATTTTGAAGATTAACTGAGTACGTTTGTTGAACTTTTGATTTTTTGTAATATTATACAATTTTTTTAGAACTTTTTATTGAATTTTTAGAAGATTTATCTAACTCCACCCCTATCCCCGGGCTCTTTGAACCAATTCAAATCTCCAGTAGACTAAACTCCAAGGTTGTTTACTCTGCGCAATGCAACAATGCCATTAGATTTTTCTTTTTTCTTTTTTCTTTTTTCTTTTTGGCGATAATTAGATTTTTTTAATATCATTTTGAATGCAATATGGACTTAAAAGCAACAAAAAAATCTGAACATGAGTACACTATTAGACGTACTTGGAAGTTATTTCACTTCTCACCAGTACTTCGTATTTCAATGCTACCATCTAACTCTTCAATTTCTATCACAATTAATCCAACGCAATAAAGATCGCCATATTATATAGCCTAGTTCTTAAAGAAAACAAACACCATCACAAACCAGAGCTGCTATGAAAGAAAAATAAGGGAAATGAAACATTAGTTAAAGCAGAAAATTAGAATAGTCTCAACAATTTTTTTTAAAAAAAAAAAATCAAACTCTCAAAATTTTCACTCCCACATTTTAGATCTTCATTCTACTAAAATGAAGCCAGCCATCAGCGGGAAACCATTTTTGCCTGCTTACGTTAGTCACACCACAAAGAAGGGTAAAAGTTGGGAAAACGCATTAACACGAGAGTGGAGTAGCACTAAGTCGGATTAATGTTTGAAAAAACCAAGAACAAAAACCTTCGTCCTCTAGGGAAAAAGAGAGTACTGCTAACAACCGAAAACTAAACAAAAGAAAATGTCAGCAAGTCTTCCGAGATAAAACCAGTACTACAAACAAATTATGCCAGTACCGCAGTCTCCAAAAATAAACAAACAGTCAATTGTATCACACACAACTACATTTTCGTTTCATGACTCACGGAGCTTTATGAACACAAGCAACTCACGACACAAGGTTCTCCGTCAGCGACAGAGAAGCTAGCTGATCTGCTGCATTGCCAGCTTGCTGCTGCTGCTGAGCTGCCGCAACATTCCTCAAAACCTCCATAGCTTCCGCTACTTTCGCCTTCAAAGCTTCTGGGGACTCTAGTAAATGCAAAACCTCAGTCTGGTCCATCTCCAGAAGCATTCCAGTTACCTTGGCCGCGTTGTCAGGCTCTAACTGTTCCACAAGCGGGTAAAGATTCTCCCCCAGCATCTACACATCAATCACAAGCAATGTAAGACTTCAAACACCTCCACAACTACCCTATATAAAAGATCTCTAAATCACTTGCATCTTTCTGCACATGTTCTCTCATTTAAACTTCAATCTCTATTTTATTTTTCGTTCAACAGTATAATACAAAGATCTGAGACACAAAGTTGGACAATAGCTCCAACTTTCGTCAAGGTGTGACATCCAAAACCACGTTTATAGTACATGCTTAGCAGGAACTATGTAGCATCCACGACTCCGTTTATTATAGTACAGAAAATGCTTACTGTTCTCTGTTGGTCGGGAGTAGCATTTGCCAGAGCAGAAGCCAGTGCACCAATAGGGATAGGTTGAGAGTGTGCCGCATCTCGCAATGGCATACCTCCCATATCATATGGAACAGAAAACATGCCTCCAGCAACACCAGGCATAGCAACATCAGGCAAACCTCTTCCAGGGGGATACCGATAGACACGTCCTCCTCTAGGCAACATCTATCGCCCAATGAACCAACCAACACAGCCATTAAATAACACGGAAGCCAACAGACAAAAAAAGAAGAAAGAAAAAATCGCCAACCTGTTGTTGCATCATTGGAACAGGCTGCTGAGTTTGCTGGACAGCTCCTGCACGTCTGCCCCCAGGGCGCTGGCCTTGCTGACCTTGCTGAACCATTGGGACAAAAAAATTTGGCATTGGTCCTCCACCAGGCCTTATACCAGGAACAAGCTGCTGCTGATAACCAAAGCCACCCTGGCAAAAACAATACCCATAAGACAAACAAAATAATAATTTAGAAATTGGCATCGGCGCTAATCATACACACACCACACTTTCCAGAAGGCATAGAAGGATTGAATCACAGATGCATGAATAAATACGAACATCAACTATTGACACCACCAGTTTGGTGCAAGAACAAAAGAGATAATATGAAATTAAAATGTTCATAAAAAAGGGCCTGGCGAAAGTAGTTACTTGGGAAGGAATCATTGCAGGAGGAGCTTGACCATAAAACAACTGCTGTCCAATACCTGGTCCACCAGGGGGATATATTGGCATCCGAGGGGCAACTGAAGCAGGCATGGCAACTGGCCGTATTTGAGAGAACTGAGCCTACAGGGCATAGTCAAAGGCATTAAGTCATGGCTTATGCTAGACAAATTTAGGTATTAAGTCATGACTCATGATGTTAGACGAACCTTTTTATTTTAAAGAAAGAAGAAGAAGAAGATGGAGCAGAAGAAAGTAAAAAGGAAAGCAACCATCAGAGATTATATGTCTGAAGGCCAAGTTCTGACAATAGAAGTTACAATACAATGGTAATGCCAAGAAAAAGTATGAAATATCAGCGGATGTACCTGCAATCTGGCTCTTCTATCTTCCTTCCTCTGTGCAAGTGCTACATACAATGGTTTGCTAACAACCATTTTGCCATTCATCTCCACAAGCTATCAATTAAACCAAGTGAACTATTACAGTCCTTCCATATTTTGTATCATTAATCACAGGCATATATGAGGGGATAATCCACAACAAATAAATTAATCATGTAGGGATGTTTCCAAATCATAAATAGAAATAATAACAATAATAAGCACATCTACTCACAGCTCTAGATGCCTCATCAGGGGTTGAGAATGCAACAAATCCGGAACCTCTGCTTATGCCATTGGGGTCGCGCATGACCTAAAACACACAAAATAACCATAATACTTTAACCACAAAAGGCTTAAACCAAAAGATAGTGTCATGAGTTAAACTTCAATGTAATTACAACCTTGCATGAGGTGATTGTGCCAAATGGAGCAAACAGCTCCTTAAGCTTATCATCACCAATGCTATCATCTAAATTTTTAATGTACAAATTTGCCCCTTGGTACTTGTCAGCTGCCTCTTTCATAGTTTGTTCAAACCGGTGCTTTAATTCAACTTCTCTTTCAGATTTTTTCTGTGCTTTTCCAACATACCACTCCTTATCATCAACTAACTTTCCGTTAAGGGCATCAACTGCCCTAGCAGCGTCATCGGCATTTTCAAAATTAACAAATCCAAAGCATCTTGATTTACCATCAGCATCCCTCATCACAACAATACTCGTGAGTGTCCCAAATTCAGAAAAAGCTTTGTTCAAATCCTCTTCAGTAGTAGTCTCAGAAAGATTTTTTACAAATACATTGTTAAATTTGGATTTGTCAACAACACCATCTCTTTCTTGTTTACGAAGAAAAGGTCCTACATAAACTTGCTTATCATTCAACAGCATACCGTTCAGCTTCTCAATAGCTTTCTGAGCAGACTCCTCATTGTCAAATTGCACAAAACCATAGCCTTTTGACTGGCCAGAGGAATCTAAAGCCACTTTGCAAGACAGGATACTACCAAATGCAGAAAATGTATCATGTAGAGCTTTGTGGTCAATTGCCTTGTCTAAATTCTGAAAATTAAAGCGAAAAGTTAACTCAGGAACAGAATCAAATAAACAATTTCAAAATAAATGAACAAGTTAATAACATAAAATGAAAAATACTAGTACCTTGATGAATATATTTCCAGCCCCACTCTTGCGAATGCTTGGGTCACGGTGAGAATACATCACTCTAATAGGTTTACCGTTCAAAGGGGTAAAGTTCAGCACATCCAATGCTCTTGCAGCTGTTCAGGAAAAATAGAATTACATTAGAGAAAAAGATGTGGCTATTTAAAATTTAATGAGGTATTAGAATATGAAATTAACTGTTTGGATTGCATGATAATTTGAAATACAATATGCTTTTCAAATGACAATAAAGGATAAGGACCTACAACCGCAAATCTTTTATAAAATATTACACATTTTTTATCAATAATACCAAACCCAAAATACCTTTTTTTATTAATTATTAAAATAATGTTTTTTAAATAATAATGAAGAAGAAGAAAAGGCCATTAAAAAATAAATAAAATAAAAACCAAACAGACACATCACATAGGAATGTAATAAATCCAAAAGCCCATTTAAAAGTAAGAACCCTAACCCTAAATAACGTTCTTTCTTTTTCCTCCACTATTCTGCTCATCTAACATCCACAGCCACCCCTTGCTCTTTCCCCTACTCAGCCCCCCAATTCTCCTCTCTCTGCGCTGCCACTGTCGAAGATGCTCCAAAGATGCTCAATCTCCCACTCTTTGCCACCATTACTTCTGATCAATGTTGCTGACGCCAACCACCCCTCTCCAGAATCATTGTTGATTTGAAAGGTTTGGGGTTTCTTTAATGTGTTTGTGTATGTTCGTTGGTGTGCTTGTGCCAAAATAATAATAATAAAATAATATGGGACATAGATTTTGGTGTGTTGGACACTGATAGCTCACCCAAGATAAGGAGATGCCACATAGATCAGTATGAAAAGCTTAAAACAATTCAAGGCACAAAGTTAACTGTGGAAGAATTTACATAAAGGTAGCCAAAATTAAGCAAAATTGCTATAGGTGTATGGTGATGATTGATGAAAATAAATAATTGTTGTTACATGAAAAATTTTTCATTCAATGAAGGACACATCACCATAGAGCTTTCAACAATAAAACTAGATTATTGTATCAAGTTTCTGGCTCAAAGTTATCTGAAATCATAAAATATGCATCACAATGATTCAGATCTTCCCAGTAGTGAAACTAGCAATCATCAAATTGAGATATGGAACATTTAAGATGTACTCATGCTATTGGCATTATCGTTTCTCAAACAGGTGTACTTCATAGCCGTAGAAGGTAACATTCTCATCCTGAAGAGTGATGCCCAAACATCATAACGCAATAAAATGACCATCAGCATCTCCTAGTCCACCCACAGCCCGATCTTCTAATTCTCCATAGAATAAAACAAACCGTCTGGCGTTTTACAATTTCTTATAGAAATAAATGACCATCAGACAGTAAACATTATTCATTATTGGACCCTAAAAGCAACCATCCGACCTTTTATAACAGCTATCCACTTTGGTGTCACTAATTTCCCGACTAAACATTAGATTGCTACAAGCTTGACTTTTTGTGATTCAAAAGGCTCAGATAGAGTGATAAATCGATGAATTAATAAACATGATCCACACTAATATTTACATATCAACTCTCCATTTTACCAGTCCAAGCAATCAGTCGAACGAGAAATGTTCACCCTAAATATTAAACTAAAAAAATGAACAAAATGCATTAAACAGCAGAGGGAAATGAAGAAAAGTGAAGGCAAACTGACCATCTTGTGGGTTGCTGTAGTTGACATAGCCATAACCGAGAGATCGCCGGGTCGTCAAGTCTCGGCAAACCCGAACCGAAACTACCTGGCCCACCTGATTGAAAATGTCATAAAGCTGCGAATCCGTGACATTCAGGTCCAGATCTCCGACGTACAAAGAAGTAGTGACAAAATTGGCACCGCCATTCGCCGCTGGATTGATGCCGGAAATAGCATTCTGAGGCTGAGCTTGCACCTGAGCCGCCATACTGGAAATAATTTCACTCTGTTCAAAAAAATCTTTCAATGAATTAATTTTTTTTTCTTTTTTTTGCTATTTTTTTCTTTTCTCCTCACTTCCCTCTCCTAATTTTGTTATTCAGAAACAAACCCTAAGAAGGAATGAATGAACGGCGAATCTTCAGACACTCAAAAAAGGCCAGCAAAACGCAACGAACAACCGGGGGAGGATAACAAAAACCCTTTAAAGATAATAGAAATTGAAGCAAAAATAAACAACCCCGAAGGAAAAATCTTCCTACTACTAAAAGAAAGGAATAATTGGTTTTGATTTTTCAGGATGAGAGAAATGATAATGAAAAGCGGATAGGATAGATAATCGGAAGGATCCGAAAGGAGAAATGAGTAGCCGCCGGAAAACGGGGCGGCGCGTGACGCAGAGAGCGACGGAGAAAGAGACGGTGAACAAATTAAAAAAAACGCGAGGGTTTGGAGGGCAGATGAAACTGCACTAAAAGAAAGAGGAAGAGGGAGAAGATGTAAGGCTTTATATATGTGGGAAGTTCTGGGTAAACCCTAGAGATAAAATCTACCTAAGAAATCTCAACCGTCCATCGCAATGCACTGTGGCCCATCTGACGAGGTCAAGTCTAACCGGTAACGGTAACTTTTTTCGGTTGCCAGTGACGGTCTTCAGGAAGAATAGAGAACCAAATTTCAAATTTATTTATAAAAAAGAAAAAATATATCTCAATAGAATTTTAAAAAATAGAATAAACTTTTTCAATAAAAAAAAAAAAAAAAAGTATTTTCAATTTTACTAGTCCACAACCCTCTCTAAAAAATGTATATTTATACTAGTCCATAACAATTTTAAAAAAAGAAAAATCATTCTACTATTCCACAATTCTCTCAAAAGAATTTAACGAATGTGATTGATTTTTTATGCAAAGATATTATATTACCGGAAGGAGAGGGGATCTCACAACATTCATGAGGTCAAACCACAAACAAAAAATAAAGTACAAAGCAACCAAATATTTGAACTTACAAGGAAAACAACACACCAAAGAACTTAAGAAGAAAATTTCCAAAGAGAATGTCCTATGCTGGTGTCCCTATCGTAATAGTCTACAACCACTTAGAACAACACATGAAAATCCCCATCCAAATATCCAAGCTAACAAAAATTTGTTTAAATTTAGAGTTTATTTTACTCCAGATACATAATTTTTAAAGTGTTTTAATCAAATACTTTAAGAAAAATTAGTGTAAGTAACAAAACTATTCGAAAATATTTACAAAATATAGCAAAACACAATAAGTTTGCATAAAACTAGACCATGAAGTAGTAATCATTAAATGTAACTTTGTTGACTAGTTAGATTTTTATTTCATTAGAATGACCTATGCAACTTAGTCTTAATCCTTGGTGTATTACGAACTTTTGTTTGTGATGTATTGTCCTTTGATTTGCATGGATAAGGATGTTTAATTCATGACTCAACAAACCTACCATTTTGGGGAAAAGACCGAGTTAGGAGCTGGAAACATAATATTACAAGATGGAATTCACTCATTCTCAACTTATAGTAAGTAGATGAGTGTTCTCTTAAATGATATCTCCTAGACTCGAACAAATAACCCTATACTCTCTATAACATAAGGATGTCTATATTTATTGGTTGGACCATAAACTAAACATTTTGTCCATTAGAGGAGCAATGATATTTAAAGACTAAAAAGTAACCTAGGAGTAAAATGGTAATTTGACACAACTTATGTTACGGACACTTCATGTGAATGATTAACTTGATGTTGTTGGCCTATATTCATGGACACAAAGATATGTCTATATTGAGAAGAAGTCAGTTATGAGTCTTTAGTGGATTGTACACACAGTTAACGAATAGTAATTAATGTGGTTAGTGAGTTCGGCCAATTAATCTCATATCATTGTAGCTTCTAATCTATAGGTCAATTAAGTCTCTTCCTAGCTCATAAAGAGTGTTGAGGTTATTTTATATTGAATGTAATTTGAATTGTTCAAATTTACTTGAGGAATAAATATAATATATGATGATGCATTAAAAAAAAAGTTTGTAATTTAATTAAACTTTATAGTATAAATTTAACACTATAAGAATTTTCATCTTTGCCGATGCAGAAAAACGTGGGTAGAGCTTCTGTCGACTTTTTTTTGCGTGGGCACGTTTCGTGATTGAAACACTGTTGTCTTTTTCTTTGTCCATGTTGTTGACGTTACATCGACAGAACTGCTCACGCCAATTAAAATCGTGGGCAAAAAAGACATTTTTAGCCACGAATAAACGTCGTCAGAAAGGTATTTTTACCAACAATCATTATAACATTAGTAAAAATAGATTTTCTGGCCATGAAAAAAACGTCAACAGAAAGGTATTTTTACCCACAATCATCATCACATCAGCAAAAATGGTCTTTCTGGCCACATTGTTTTGTGGATTGAAACTGTTTCTACCAACAAAAAGTTTTTTTGTCAGCAAAAAGAAAATTTCTCCCCACGCTAAATTTGTCGGTAGAAGTATATGTGTGTGTCAATAAATAATATTTGTTTCTTTTTTGCCCACGCATAGAACGTCACTAGAGTTTTCTAATTGCCAACATATTTCTAGCCACACAAAGAATGTAGCAAAGACAATTTTAATTTTTTTTCACATTTATTATTAATATTGTATGCTTATAAATTAATTTTCAAATATAGAATGAATTTTCTACCTATAACAAAATATATCGAACACTGTAACAAAAAATTTAAATATGAAAATATTTCTAACCATTAATACTTCGTCAAAATATGACAAACCATAATTCTTTAGTGTGTGGTACATGAGATATACTAAATTTCATTTTGGCATGCCAAAATGAGGAAAAACAAATATTAAATATACAAAAAATGGTTAATTTGGTCAAATATTATAATTTGGGATTTGATTCAAAATTAATTTGTGGGAGAATAAAATATTTGAACAAATTCAAATATCACTACAAGAAGCGGGGGGAGGGCTCTCGACGCACTAAAACGTCAAGGGAAGTGATAAAAGCGTTGGGAAAAGGTATCCCAACGCCGTTTCCTACGCGGGATCATCGTCAGAAGAAATATGTCAAAAGTGGAATTCCCAACATGTAACCAGCAAAGCATCGAGAATAACGTTCTCCCAACATACGATTTGTCGACGCTTGTGATGCATCGAGAATATATAATTACCGACGTATTCATTTTCGACATCAACCTGTGCATTGGCAATGATGTCTCCTGACGTCCCTATATCTGACGTCGAGAATGCATCGAGAAATACTATCCCTGACGTGTCATGTGTAACATATTCTCGATGTTGGTTGTGTTAGGAATTCCTTTTCATATATATATTTTAAAATATGTAATTTTTAATTTTTTTTCTAAAATATTTTCCTCAAACAAATTCTCTATTTTGTGAAATAATGACATTCGTTTTGGATTAAATTAAAAGAAATTGAAAATAAATTAGTAAATTAAAATACAAACACAAATTCAACAAAAAAAAATTAATATTGATAATGATGGAAAAAACACTAGAGACATGCTGCAGCGGAAGATATAGATCATGTTTTATTCTATATGCATTTAAACGATTTAGAAACTAACATGCACATGCTAAGCGATGGTCCTAAGCGAAGAGCCAAAAAGGTAAACAAAGAACTTACCTTTTATAGTTATGGGCTTCTTCTTCAATCCAAAGCTTCTTCTACGCCCGAAAATTACGAGCAAGGACAACCACCAAGTTGACCTACTATGCTCAAGACCAAGAACAGAGTCGTGAGACTCGATTATATGAAGTAGAAATTAGAGAGAGATGGGAAGCAATGTATCATTTAGATGTTCTTTTCCAAGGAAAACGACATCATTTTCTCATTCGGTAATGAGAAGTTTTATATGAAATTTACATGCAAATTGCATGTAAATTATTTCATATATTATCAACACCTAATCAATTCATTAACTCTTTAATGAAATTAGTGGCTTCAAATTCACAATAATCTGCCACATTTCCCATTAACCATTAATTAATAAAGTAATTATCAAAGGGACATTTTGGTCATTTTACCAATTAAGTCAAAGTCAAACTTTGACTTTTCTTAGTCAAAAGTCAACTTTTTGACTTTTTACTTTTTTTCCCATCTTGACTAATTCTAACCTCCCGAGTATAAATCCGTATTCTTTTCTTTAAAATTCAAATCATATTTAGATATAAATCCGGTCAAAGTTCAAAGTTCTTTTACAACTTTGACCGTTTCTAAACTTTTTAAGCTTTTAAATATGAATCTATATTCATATTTATTTAAATCATATTTAAACACAAAACATAAAGTTTATTTCTACCGACTTATATCTTATATATATTTGTCGGTTTCTCTCTCTTATCTTTATTCAAACAATTCGAATTACTCCAACATACTTGTTCTTAGTTGAATCCATATGAGCTAGTAGGGGAACCTAATGAACCTATAGATCATGGGCTCCAACGATTCGAGATTAATTGGCTAAACTCTTTTAGACCAAGCTTAATCAACATTCGTTAACTAAAGATTCATTTCATTAAAGACTCTTAGTTGCACTCCCCTCACTATAGATATATTTTTGTCCACCTGATATAACCAAGATAAGTAAGTTGATCCTTCACAGGTTGTTCGTAATCTTGGCTAGGTTAAAATATCGTTTTACCCCCGAGATTACATCTTGCTCCTTAAGACTCACTGATCCACTATTGAACAATTGATTTAAGGTATAACCTATAAACCAGAATCCTTCTCGGGCCAATGAGAAGGTGAGGCCTCTTGTTCAAAACTTGGATTCAGTCCTTAAGGGAACAACCTATCTACTATCTCATAAGTGGGTACGAGTGAATTTCATCTTGCACCCTATGTCCCTAGCTATCCATTCGGTCTTACCCCTGAAATGGAAGGCTTATTGGGCCAGCGATGTTGAGTTGTCCTCACCTATGCAGATCTAAGGATACTACCGAATGAACAGAAGTTCATAGTTAGCTCAGGATTAAGATCAAGTTACCTAGGTCATCATAAAGGAAATAATTAGTTTATAGTTTACGGTGTTATAACTAAAAGTGATTATTTCGTGGTTCCAGTTTTATGCAAACCATTTACATAAGACGCCCCCACTCCCATGTCTCTACATGAACAATTCATGAATACATCGTTTGTACTAACTACGGAGTGGGCCACATCCATAGTATTTTCCAGAATAAGACGTCTGACCTTATTCATACACTATAGACTATTTGGGCTATCAACTTGAACTTAATTCATGTTTATGTCTCTACATAAAGTTCAAGTGTAATTGACAAACTCATTAAAATAGACTCGAGACCTTAATTTATTGGTTTTTTAGATCATAGCATTCAATAATAAATTTTATTGATTAACAAAGTACGAGTTTTAGGACACAAATTCCAACTACGAAGAAGTTCGAAAAACATAATAGCATTCATAATACAAAAAATATAGTATTCATAATACAAAAAAGTGCAAAGAAAGTCATACGTCTCCTAATGAGCCTCATACGCGCCATTTTACACCGCGGTCCTACAATGATACAAAAGTAGCTAAGTTTAGTACATATATCCATATCATCACTGTATAGTATCATTGCAAAAACTTAAGAATCATGAAACATATATACGTACCGCAAAGCTAGGGACCATGTGGTGGTCCTTGCTGTGCCCGAGTAATCACTACAAGAAATTGGACTTTTCCCGATGTCACAAAAGATGTCGGCATAAAAGACGTCGAGAATAAGAGGTTCTCCCGACGCATAAAGTAAGACGTCAGGAGAAAAGGCTATTCTCGACGCATAAAGTAAGACGTCAGAAATAAGAGGTTTTCCCGACGCACAATTCATGCGTCGGCCATAAGACGTCGAGAAATAAGGGGTATTCCCGACGCCGTAAGTAATGCATCGGGACAAGCCTCACGTGGAAGCTATTCTCGACGCATAAAGTAAGACGTCGGAAATAAGAGATTTTCCCGACGCACAATTCATACGTCGGCCACAAGACGTCGAGAAATAAGGGGTATTCCCGATGTCGTAAGTAATGCATCGAGACAAGCCTCACGTGGGGAATAAGGGATATTCCCAAGGCGTAGGTTTTCCCGACGCCGTAAGTAGTGCGTTGGGAAAAGCCTCACGTGGAAAATAAGGGGTATTTCCAATGCGTAGGTTTTCCCGACGCCGTATGTGTGCGTCGGGAAAGGCCTAGGTTTTCCCGACGCCGTAAGTAGTACGTCGGGAAAAGCCTCACGTGGGAAATAATGGGTATTCCCAAGGCCTAGGTTTTTCCGACACCGTAAGTGTGCGTCGAGAAAGGCAAGTAGTGCGTCGGGAAAAGGTCTAGGTTTTCCCGACGCACTACTTACGACGTCGGAAGATCCCCTGCTTATTTATTTCGTTTCTGTTTTACACAGAACTGAAAACGAAAGGGAAAGGGTTTGGAGAAGAGAGAAACCGTCGCTGTCTGTAGCTCGCCGCCGTCCCTTCCATCTTTGTTGTCGTCCCTCGCCGTGACTGCAACTTCAGCTTCAGCCTTCCTCCGTCCGTAGCTCGCCGCCAACCTTCTCTTTTCTATCTTTCAAGTTCTTCTCTCTCCATTCTCACTTTTTCAAGATCCCGTTTGTCACCCTGTAGCTAAGTCAGTCAATGACTTTCAAAACAAATATATCTTAAATGAATATTTTTTTTTTATTAAACAACTTTCATTGAATGAATATGTGTGCGTCTGTGCATCATAGGGTTGGCCTAACATTAGACAAACAAGAAAAATCTCAAGTTTAACGAACCTTTTCAAGTGCTTTTCTCGAGCTTTCAGTATAGTGTCGGCAAACTGGTTCCTTAACAAAGTTGCACGGTAAAGCCTGTCGGGGGAGGCTTTCCCGACGCAGTACATGGCGTCGGGAAAGTAGACGAGGCTTTCCCGACGTCGTGGTTTGCGTCAGGAAAGACGACGTCGGAAGAAGCTTTCCCGATGCGTGACCAACACAGCGTCGGGAAAGCCTATCCCGACTCACTTCCCCCGACGTTTGTCCCGACGTCGAGGACTGCGTTTGCAGATCCTTTCCCGACATATTTTTCACTTCCCCCGCGTTTTTCGACGTCGGAAAAATCTCGATTTCTTGTAGTGCATGTCTTGTATCAACTTTCGCATTTATTCCACTTCTGAAGCTTACGCTTGGTGAGTTCTATCTTGCACTTCAATATGTTCCAAAGCTTTATCAATTTTAGCTTGTAATTCAATCTCTCTTTTTGTAGACTTCGAACATGACGTTGAGGAACTACTCGCACTCGTTGTCTTGCGGACCTTCAGCTTGGGTCCCCAACCAAGGCCTTTTGAGTAGCCTGGTAGTCTACCCAGCACCTAATCGCATATCTCATCCCTAGAGAGTGGCTAACTACCTTTTGGGGTAGGTTAGGACTGAAGTTCCAGCATTTGATTCTGCAATAAATTTAAAAACTAAATTAGTAAGTCAAAAATATATAATTAAATAGGACAATTAATAAGGGCATAAGTCTTGCTTCGATAACTTACATGTGCATCCTTTACAGCCTGCGACACGAACGTCCCAGCTTGAACGTGTGTTTTCAAAACAACTCCACACAATCGATCGACTCCCCTCTTTTCTTAGTGACCTCGTACTGTTGTTATAGAAATGACTTTGACCCGCTGCTATAATTGTAAGGCTGCTTCTGTCTAGCAGCCTTGTTCGGCCATGATTATTCATGCATGAAAACAATTATATTGTTTATTTCTTATACATATTAAAAGTTGAAATCATAACTAATCGTGACAAATTGTTCAATTGTTCACTTGGAATGCATGGCTCATGTAGTGGTCGCAAAGGAAGTGTCAATCCTCATCACGTCCTACAAATAGCATTGGTGGGTTGGTACGAGCTCCTCGGGGTCGCTGTACTTTTTAAAGTGTCTATGGCAGTCGACCTGTAACTTTTTAAAAGTGTTGAGCAACTGATGCTCAACAAACCTATTCATTGCTTGATCATTGAAATTAAGCACAAAAGAACGCTACACATTACAAAAATAAAACATCAGATTAGTTAACTTAGATATGTTTCAAACAAAATCATAAATGTGTAATGGACTTAATTACTTGAAGGTTGCCCTTGACGACCTCAATGTATTATCTGTCAACGTCTGCCCACTTAAGGCAGCAGACAGGAAATGTCTATCGCACGCACACGCCTATCGCCTAGCTGAAGTGAACGGTGTGTGAGGAAATAAGCTTCTTTGCACTAGGGGCGATCATCATCGAAATGCACCCATTGGCTACAACGTAGCGCTCCAACTCTAAGAGTCAAGACTGCGCACATCTCCTTGGAGTCGAAGTTATAGGTGGTTGAGAAAACGACCCTGCTCAATAAATTATAAAACATATAATGTTAAAGAAAAAAACATGAAATAATCTTAAGTTAAAATGTAGGAAATTATTAGACTCACCAGAATTGTCGCCCGCCGATGACGACCCTCTCGTAAGCTTATCTAAATCGTTCTCAAACTTGTGGAACATAGCATCCGTCTCGAGAAAATTATTGCGTGGGTATGACAAAGACATAATGCCTGTAGACATAGAAAACAAACATTCAATAAGCAAATATGAACACATAGCTAGAATCAAAATATATAAACTACATAAATATATGGGTACGTGGTTCGTCATTATAATTCGTCGTCGTCGCTTACATATGACAAGTATTCATCCACATCGTTAATGAAGTCATCAGTGGAATGACGTACAAACGGACTTTCAACGATTGTGGGATCAATGTCATTCCTACACAGAGTGTCATCCTCGATGTGGTCATCCACTCGATGGCTCACAATGATTTCTAGTACATTAATATGCTCATTCTCAACATCTTTCACTTCTGACACATCTCATTTACGCTTATTCTGGACGACTTGCACAACTTTCCAATTGCTACCATTTTTTGGATCATCTAGGTAAAAAAACTTGGTATTCTTGAGTCGCAAGAATTACAAGTTCCTCCGCGTACCAAAAACGGGACGATTGAGAGATTTGTACCCTAGTTCAACGTGTGTTCTTTGACTTTTGTTTATGTCTGTGTCATACCACCGACACTTAAATAGCCATACATTTCTTTCCAACGGATATTGTACGTACAACACTTCGTCCAAATCACTTACTCTTATCGTTATGACGCACAAATCACGAAAAAATTACATAATTCGGTAATAGCAGTGTACACATTTTTCGGTAAGAATGCTGGAATACCAATTGATAGCAATCAATGTAATAAAACATGACAATCGTGCATTTTCAGTCCTGATATTTTTCCCTCTCTTTCAGCACACATCTCGATATATTGGAAACAAATTCATTAGAAAACTTAGCTGATTTCAGGAACTTATAAAACTCAACTCGTTCACTGTTAGTCAACATGTTGCTTGACCAATCGTTACCAACTTCTATAAGGTGTAAATTCTTTTTTATCTTCAGATCTTGTAGGTCCAATCGAGCATTCATGGTATCCTTGGTTTTCCCTTCGATGTTCAACAACGTACCAACCAAATTGTCACAAACATTCTTCTTAATGTGCATTACGTCAAGTTTGTGACGTAACAATAGTCTCGACCAATAAGAAAGTTAAAAAAAATATACTTCTCTTCGTCCAATTAAGAGCTCTCTTTCTTTTCTTATCATGTATTGAAGGATGTTTACTCATAACTGGAAACTCCAACTGATCTAGCTGTTCTAAGTTTTCCTGCCCATTCATCACCATTGAAAGAGCCACACGCTCTATCTTTCCATTGCGTAGCCTACTTCTACGCCACACGTGGTTGTATAGAAGATAGCATCTATGTCATATGAAAGATATTCTACCTCGTATCCCGAAGGACGATCTATCACCCATGCATATAGGACATGCATGATACCTCTTTAAGAAGATATGAAGAACTAACCTGTGTCATTAATCTATGTCATTAATCGTCCACAAAAAGGCTGCATGTAGCTGAAAGAACTAACCTGTAAGAGAGTCATACGTATGCTCATCGAAAGTCCATAACTTTTTCAGTTCCTCAATCAATGGTTGGAGATACACATCGATTTTCCTACCAAGAGATCTAGGATTGGGTATGAGTAGTGATATGAAGAAATTTGTCTCTTTCATGCATTTTCATGGTGGCAAATTGTAAGGAAGTAACACAACCGACCACATACTGTACGAGGTACTCATTTCACCAAATGGGTTAAACCCATCTGAAGCCAAGTCCAAACGTACATTTCGTGGATCAGAAGTAAAATCAAGAAATTCAGAACTAAAGTGCTTCCATCCCTCTACATCAGCTGGATGTCTCAACACATCATCTATTTCAACATGTTTATCCCTATGTCATCTCATGTCAGCAGACCATTTCTACGATAGAAACAAGCGTTGTAATCTCAGTACCAAAGAAAAGTGGCGCAATACCTTATGGAAAATTTTTCCCTCTATTATAATTAACCTTGTACCGAGCCTCGCCACATGTAGGATAATGTTGCAAATTAGCAAACTCTTTCCAATACAATACACAGTCGTACTTGCACGCGTGAATAGTCTTGTATCCCAAGCCTAAGTCACTAAGTTTTCGTTTTGCTTCATAAAATGAACTAGGGATGTACTACTACACATTGGAAACGCTACTCTTAAGAGTTCTAACAACATGTTGAAAGACTTGTCACTCCAACCATTTAGAACCTTCACATGCATTAACTTAACCAAAAGATTCAACGACGAAAATTCAAAACAACCGAGGTACAACTCATTACGTGTTTCATTTATTAAGTTCTGAAATATGTTTGTTCTATCTTCATCTATATCTACCCCAATATTCCTCGGCATTTTATCTTCCAAACGATGTTCCTCTATTTCCTCTTCCTGTTCAATCAGGGCTTGTAAATCATCAAGCATACCAAACATATCATCTTCTTCATTAAACTGCCTACTATTAGTTCCTTCATCAAAAGGGTTACAACTAGTTCCTTCCTCAAAGTTTTCTGTACCTCTAAAGCTTAATGGCTCTCCATGATACACTCATTCTGTGTAGTAGAGGGATATTCTAATAGTCAGTAGATGTCGTTCCACACCCTCTAATGAGTTCTAATTTAAATTCATACATCTCTTGCATGGACGCCTTAATCGTTCGTATGCATCAACGTGAAACTTGACAAATTTTAAAAATTGGATCATTCCCTCTCTATACTCAATGGAGAACTTATTCTTAAGTTTCATCCAACCTTTATCCATCGTTTAAGTCCCTAAAACATAAATAGGTTTCATTAGAAAACTATTCATCTCCTCTCACATCTATAACTTACTCCCCTGAAGTTTCACTAATATACAATATCTCAAAATTTTCACTAAAACTAACTTCAAACAATAGATGCTACCATAACTGCAGGATAACCAACACAACCTAATTATTAACAATAAAATACTTCAATCTTCGCATCCTACCCACCCCCTTCCAACAACGCTACCTTACAAGCTATCCTACTACCACCCCCTTCAAACCATCACAAATAGAAACAAATTCAAAATAAAAAAGGCTACCATAACTGCATGATAGTCATCCCAAATCAACAACACAAATTTATTCAACACAAACAAGCTACCATAACTGCAGGATAGCCATCTCAAAACAATAACAAAGTTATTGAACACAAAAAGACTATTAAAACTGCAAGATAGCCAAAATAAATCTTAACACACTTCAAATTTTCAATTCATCATCCACTTCAAATTTTAAATTCAACCCTAAACTCCCATTCAAAATTTAAATTCAACCCCCCACTTCAAATTTTTCCCATTCACCCCCATAAAATTTATATTCAACCACCAACTTCAAATTTCAATTCAACAAACATCAAAGTTTCAATTCAACACACATTCAAAGTTTCTATTTCACAAACAAAAATCTATTTCTAAACAAAATCCTCAAACACTTTTTTTTTTTAAAATACCCTAAACTATCTAAATAAACCTAAAAATTAAACATTTTAAACTTACCTTGTACGGCGGCAGAAGACAGCGACGAGGGCAACGACGGCTCTTCTTCTTCATCCCGCTTCTCTTCCTTTTTTTCTTCTTCTTTCATTTCGGTTCTGTGAAAAAATATCAAATTTATAGGGGATCTCCCGACACAGTACGAAAACGTAAGGAGATCCCCTTTTTCCAACACCATTTTCGATGAACAACTAATGGCGTTGAGGATTCTTGATTACTCCCAACGCCTTTCCCGACGCCCCAAAAAACGTTGGGAATACAAGTCTAATCATAATTAATGCGATCAAATTTCTAACAGTCTTTTCCTGACGCATACACGACATGTCGGGATAATGTGCAATTCCCGACGTTCGGCCCAACGTCTTTATCATGACATCGAAAAAAGGGTTTTCTCTCGATGTGCGACATTATGTGTCGGAATCTTGTGTCATTCTCGATGATTTTGGTGTCGACGTCTTTCACTGCGTCGGGAGAACCTCGATTTCTTGTAGTGTATTAATTTAATGTGAATTAAGTTCATATTAAAACAATAGATTATAGTTTAATGCGTATATATGATAGCAATTAAAGACTAGGGTAATTATATGATATAATTTACTCATGGGCTGTGGGGTTTTCCTTTTTTTTTTTTCCCTTATTTGGTGGGAATGTTTTAAATTTATTGTCCTTTTGTCTTTTTGTGACATTTGATTTAACTTTGTTATGCTTGCTGTGTTTCCTTGTTTTTGTGAGCGTCTTTTACTCTGTTGCCTTAACCTCAGGCTGTGAGGTCCTCATTGTTGTTGTATAATAATATTACCTTTTCAAAAAAAATTAAAAACTAGGGTAATTATAATCGGTGGTAATTTTAGAAACAATAATTAAGTATATAACAACATTTTTAAAAAATTGTAAATATAGCAAAAGCTATCGTTGATAGACTTTTATGATCTAACAATGGTAGACCAATATTTACAACATGGTCTCTCCTATCATTGATAAACTTTACACATTTTGTTATATTTGTAAATTTTTTAAAATGTTGCTATATACTTTATAATTTTGAATCTAATCGTTATATTTGGAATTATCTCGATATTTAATTTAATAATTAATTACTGGAAGATTCAACTAATTGTTTAATTTAATTTAATTGAATTAAAACCACAAGTTTATGAGAGATATTCATTTAAATCATATTTATTAATTAAATATGAATTTAATTAATTAATTAAAGTAATTTAAAATAAAGGGATAATTTCCATGTACCGATCCCTTTGATACATGTTGGAAGTTTCCCACGTTCAATATCTCGGCATCTTCTTCGAGTTAACTAAAAAACTTACAAAACAGAAGAAGGGCGGTGCATGATAATTGAGAAAAGTTCAGTAAAAAAAATAAAAAATAAAGAACTCTCAATAAAAGTTTCCTCAGTTCTCAATCCTAATTGCTCTCACAAACCTAGAACCTCAAAAGATCTTAGAGTCGCAAAGAGGTTTCCTTTTTGGTGGTGTTCATTCAATCTCAAAGACGTTTGTAAAATCAAAGTTCTCGACAAGGGTAAGTTTCTGTATTCTCTCTGATTTTTTTTATTTGAAAAGCATACTTAGCCATGATTTTACAATAGATTTGTTCATCTGTAATATTGTTAATGTATGAGTATTTCAAATTTTCAATTAAATTTGAGATTATGTTTATGTGATATTATTTTGTTGTAGGCTTTTATCCATGCACCCGCAAGATGTCTGAAAAAGTTTAGCATTTGAAACATTAAGGATTTCACCTCAAATGTGGGCTCATCAATTGTTGGTTATATAATGTCAGTGTCCAAAGTTTGAAATATAAGAGCTGCATAATTTATGATTGCTCTATCTTCATCATCAGTCATGTAGATGGGATTCTTTTGTTGCATCTTGTGTTATTGGTGTTATAGCAATGGATCTTCTCCATTTTATTGCACATTGTTTATGGAAGGGTCGTTTGCAAGAGGGTCCATTGGAACAGATTGCACGAATGCGATTGCTTCAAAGGTCTCTTGTGCGATTAACTTTTTTCCTCATCGCTTTCGTCTTTGCTCTTGTCTCATGCGACGAAAGGTTCTTTTTATCTCATGGTCAAATTAAAAAAGCAAAAAAAAAAAAAAAAAAAAAAAGAAGCAAGACCTCCTTTGCTTGCACCAACTCTCTCTCGTAAAGTAAAAAGCAAAAAAAAAAAAGAGTTAGATTATTCCTTGAATAATGAGGCCGCATTAAGTAACAAAATAAAAAAAAAAAAATTATAGTCTCGATAATAGTACTAGAAACTTTATCGACTAAATGGGTGAGTGGTAAAAATATGAGTGAGCTAGGTCTAAGTGCAAGCATAAATTATTGGTGAAGTTATAATCTCTAAATATTTAGAGCCTCGAACCCATAAGACTAACATTAGTTTAAATTGTTTTCGGATATTACTTAATAAAATCGAAGGTAACCAAAGTGAATTTGTGAATATATCAAAATGCAATTTAAAACAGTAAATAATTGTTGGATTTTATCTTCTAAACTTGTAAATAATAAATGTAATATGTTGACCGTCATTATAAAACGCTATTTTTGTAATTTCAATAAAGTGTTATTAATTATTAGTTTTGTCTTAATAACCTAAATCTAATAAACCAACATCTAAAGTTGTTTTATGACTCTTGAACTGTATGCAGAGATATACCCATCCATGTTTGAGATACAACTTAAAAGGTCTATATAGTATAGTGATAAAGTTGGGTATCTTATTCTAGTAACAATATGGATACAACTCACTTTGTATTTGATACAAATGAAATTATTCAAAGCGTTTGGGTAGATGACATGCGAGTTGAGGTATCTTATGCAACGAGTTTGCATATGTCACATCCCATCCCAGAACACCTCCTTACTAGGCCTGAGATGTGGCATGCAGCCGACTAACACCATTCTTCTCCTGTAGTCCTTAATTGTCTCTTTTCAATTAAACTCAGATATATAGTGTGGAAAAAAATGTTTAAACTTGGAATTAATAAGTTAAAATCTTTGCAAAACACTTTTAGGTTTACTCAACTCAACCATTGGACAACCTATTCACAATCTTATATAGACAACACTAAATTCAGAGTTTCAACCACGACAACACCAAAACAAAAAATTCAACCAATTCAAACCCTTGTACTAGTCTATTACAGAAAACGACAACTAAGTCTTCTATTAGTTTAATCACAAATTATCATGCATGCATGGAATGAGTCATACAAAATCTAATCAAACTTCTAGCACAGTAGGCGAAGCTTTAACAGGCGTCAGAACCACAATCACTACCTGCAAGGGAATTAAACATTGAAAGGATGAGCTATAAAGCCCCGTGAGAGATAGCTTTTAAAACAAAACATGTTTATTGAAACTTTACTAGCAAGGAAACTCATGACTTAGAATCAATTGGCTTGGCTTTACTACGTTGTGGTAGGGCATGCCCAGTACCCCCAATGTCTTCATTTCTAACCTTAACCTTACGATGTAGTAGGCATGTCCAGTACTCTCATCGTCTTTCTTTCTAATTTTCTTCTAATGTAGTAGCGCACATTAAGTACTCATATCATCCTTATCATAGTGGGACACGTCCAGCACTCACGATCGCATCGTTGTCATGGAGTACACTTAATATTGACAACAACATAATCTTCTTTGTGCACATAATATCATTATGATCTCAATCTCAATCTCAATCATGTATCTAGTGTCGCCATGTGTCCAAGACAGTGCGGAGCGACCGACGTCCTTAAAATGATTACTTTAAAAACAAAATAGGAGTCACCACCAATCCTTTTTATGGTGTGAGATTGGACACTAAAACATAGTAAACACTTTTTAAATAAAATCATTAAAAAATGGTCTGCGGAAACTAGAGTTGAGTTCGGAAGTTATTTGTGTATGAGGAAGATGTTAGCACCTCACAACACCCGTTTAGAAAACGGTGGCCAAATTTCAAATCTTAAATTGAAAATATTCTTTAATTTCTTATAAAACTAATGTTTTATTTTACTCCTTATTACTCCAATATTTGAAGCAATGATCTCATAAAATAAGTGGAGAACATTCCATCAATTAGACTATATTGAAAAAAAAATTCCCCACCTCAAGAAAGTGAGAAATTAGTACAATTTCTCAAAATCCATCATAGGAATAGTCTTCTAATAAAGAGATGTTTTTTTAAAACATTAATTAAAATAAATTTTTCTTGGGATCAAATATTGGATTCCCAAATATGTGGCCCCCCACCTCAAAAATTCTAAGAAATTGGACTTCCAAATTTACTAGATTCCATCATAGGATTTTGTTAGGGAAAACAGTATAAGTTATTTGATAATATTGATTAGGAAACCTTATAAAATCATAAATTAAATTTTAAACATTTTAGAAAACATAAAAAGTTATAACTTTAAAAGGAAAATTTTCTAAATTGTTTTTAAAAAGAGGAGTTTGGGAAAGATTTTAAAACTTGGAGAATTTTAATTATAAGGATTTTAAAATATTAAAATTTTTAATTAGAAAGAGTTGAGAATTTTAAATAGTAAATAAAATGAGCCTTAATAGGAAAATTAAATAAGTAGAAACAAGAGTAAAGAAGCATCATAATAAATTATGCAAATATAAAATAACATATTGAGATTTTAATAAAAACATATTGAAATCAACCTCGGACTTTCAAACAATCGATTTCCTCACCTCAAGAATTCTAAGAAATCAGAATTCCAAATTTCCTTGATTCCGTCGTCAGATGTTTTTAAAGAAAAATAATTTAAAATGTTAACAAATTTAAACAATTATTAGCAATAACATATTAAATGTGGAAAAAAATAAATATTAGATAACATATAAAAGACGAGAACATATTAAAGAAGCAATAATCAAGATGAGAAAATATTAAAGAAATAAAATCAATGCTATAAAAAGAAAGAAAAATAAATAAATAAAAATGATGATTACGAAAAAAATAAAGATGCAATATAGAGAGAGAATGAAGCTTAAGAATAAATTAACAAATGAAAAACATCACATAAAAAGAGATAAACAACAAGTAGGAAGAAATATGTGATAAATATATATCTATAAAAGAGAAGCTCACAAGATAATAAATAAATAATTATAAGAAAAATAAAAGTAGAGATCAAATAAGAACAATAATAATAAGTAAATATTTAATCATTTAGTCTCTCTCTCTCTCTTTTTTTTTCTTTTTGCATTTTGTTATGGAAGCTTGAAGAAAGATAAATGAAACGATGAAAATAGCAAGAATAAGAAAGAAAATAAAGAACTTTGAAGGAAAATAAACAAAATGATAAGGAGAAGAAGGAAAAAAAAGACAAGAAAAAAGATTGAAATCCCAACATATTAAACTCATTTGTTGTTTGAAGTGTGGATCATTGAGACCAAAATCCTACCATATGCCTCCAACTAAGTTAAAGTTTTTTGTGTGTTGGATTCTTGGCATTGTAGGGAGAAAGATGAAGATTTAGGGAGTTGCTAGAAGAGAAAATAAAATGGATGGTTTAGATCTTTTGATTTTTTTTTTTTTTTAAGAAGATATGAAGGATAAGAGAAGGAGAGGATATGGAGATTAGAGATTTAGATGAAGGAAAAATGATTTGAAGGTTGTAAAATTTTTTAGGGTTTTTTGTGTGGCCTTGTCTTTATGTTTTTTTGTGTGGATGAAGAAGAAGGGATTATTTGTAGCCAAAGTCATTTCTTAAAATGACTAAAAATTTAAAATGATGGGATTTTTTGAAATTTGAAATAATATCATCTTTGGCTTACACCTCAAAAGTGCAGAGTTTTTTGGTAATAAAAACCAATTTAATAAGTTGCCACATTGAGTAATTCTCCATCTACCTTAGTTAGTCTAATTAAATGGTTTAGTTACTTTAGCCAAACTATCTACAAAATAACTAAATAACATTTTTTTTAAAGAAAAAGGTAGTTAATCACATAATTAAAAGTAAGTCAAATTAAGGCAAAAATTAATTTAGCAATTAAATTGATTTTAAATAAGTTTGGACAAAATTAGGTAGCTACATATAGCATCACTCTTAGAAATATCATAAAGCTTAATCATGCTTTGCTCTTAAGATTGGCTAACTTAAGTCTTAACTTAGCTTAACTCGTACTTAGCTACTAGAGCTCTTGAACTTGATGTCACTCTTGCATCATGCCTTGCCTAAACTTATTCATCACTTAGATATATTTTCACAAACTCAAAATTTAAATAACTAGCTCGAAAATCTCATGTTTAGAGAAATATGTTCAACTTTAATGCTTTTAAACTTAGATTATGCATACTTATTAATCAATCTCATAAAACTCTTTCTAAACTTAAAAGTCATGCTTGGTAATACATTTATAACTCAAGTATAAATCAAATACTTTTAACTCAAAGCATGCTATAAATATAACTTAATTTAAACAAGTTTAGAAATTTATTTGAAACTCATCTTTATCACTCACTACTTTTGGCTAGGTTATTGGTTTATAGATTTGTCCTATTTTCTCTTGCCTTGAAAATAACAAGAAAACTCAAGTAAATGTTGGGTTCCAACTAAAAAGGCTTCTTCAACTTCTTACCTTTTTCCTTTTTCTTCTCAAGAGAACTCTTTTCTTACTAACCTTGACTTCCCTTGATTTCTTTGAATTCTTTGGGTAGTCTTAGCTTGCTCAAAAGCGATTCTTCAAGCTTGCCCTAGCTCAAGAGCTTCCAACAAATTTAGAGCCTAAAATAACAAGCCCTAATTTAGCAAACTTGCTCTTAAACTTTTTAAACAAGAAAGAAGAAACTTAAACTTACTTGGATTTTACCTCAAGATCTACTCTTCCTCTTTAGCTTAAACTCGCCAACACCTTTGCTATCTTAGATGTCTCTTGACTGGACGCCTAACTAAAACTTTGTGTCGAACTACTCTCTTGCTTTGACTTCACTCTCGCAAGGAAACTCAGTTTCTCTTTACTTCTTTCTACTTTGTTCTTGAAGTGAAAAGGATGAGAAATGAGATAATTAAGAGTCTCCTATACATAAAACGCTCTTTGCATTTGAATGCTAGCCTTCGTGAGATATAAATTTTCAGAAGTCTGTTCACTGAGTGTCTTTAAGTGATCTCGGCTGAGATTGGCTTGAGATCCTCTGAGATCTTCACTTTTCTCAACGAAACATGCTCGAAACCATGCCCGATAACTCTAATATTTCCCTTTTCTCCTTCTAGTCTCGGTCAAACATGGCCTTGAGATGATCTAAAACTCTTTTGTTTCTCATCTTAATTTACCACAATCTTAAGGCACATCTTTAAACCTTACTCTCTTTCAACTTGGTAGTCTAATAACATCGGGATGCCCCTGCCATAGCACCGAGATTTGCTTTCTGTTTTCCACCTCACCCAAGATTGCTCAAAGCTGGGCCAAGATTCTCACTTTTATCTCTTTCTGTCTTTTCTCTGGACCAAACAAGATCGAATCTGAATTCTTCTATCTTGAGATTTCTTTGGTAGAACTCTTAGCTTCTTCTCAACTTCTTAGAAAGCAAATGGGATAGAATATATAGGTATTACAACATAAGACTAGACCATAAAATAGAAACCACTAGATATAACTCCGTTAACTAGTTAGGTTTCTATTTCATTAAGATGACCTGGGTAACTTCATTTTAATAGACTCAAGTTTGTCCTTTGATTTATACGGATGAGAGTGGCCAAATTGTAGACTCAATATGCTTATCATTTTGGGAACAAGATCGAGTAGGGAATTGAGAACATAATCACAAGATGGAATTCACTCATTCTTAACTTAAGGGTAAGTAGACGACTGTTCCCTTAAATGGTGTCTTTGGGACTTGAACAAAGGGATTTACCCTCGTTATGGCACGAAAGGGGTTTTTGTTTATTGATTGAACCATAAACAAGTTGTTTATTAGAGGAGCACCAGTATTTAAAGGACTAGAAGTAACCCATGGATAAAACGGTAATTTGACCCAGGTGGTGTTACGAACACTTGTGAATGAAACTAACTTACGGTTATTAGTCTATATCCATGGACACAAAAGTATATCTATAGTGAAAAGATTTCAGCTGTGAGTTTTTAGTGGAGTGTACACACAATTAAAAATATTGATTAATGTGGTTAATGAGTTTAGCTAATTAATCTCATATCATTAGAACTTCTGATCTGTAGGTTCATTAGGTCAATTTCCTAACTCGTAAAGGGTAATGAGGTTAATATATATTGGTTGTAATTTGAAATGTTCAAATTTACTTTGAGAATTAATATAATATACGATGATACATTATAATACAAAGTTAATATGTTAATTAAACTTTATTATGTAAATTTAATTTTGGATATGATTCAAAAGTAATTTATGAGAGAATAAAATATTTGAATGAGTTAAAACATTAATTTAATGTGAATTAGATTCATATTAAAACTATATGTTTAATGTATATATGATACACATTAAAATTATAGGTTATGAGAGAAATTTATATTTGAATATAATTCGAACTGGGATTAAATTAAATATAAGATATTTAATGGGAAACTATTGTAAATGTAACAAAACACCAAACTATTTACGGCCCGTGTAACAAAGCTTATAAAATTAGCCATTTTTTAAATATTCGAGGTTTGCCCTTCCATATTTCTTTCTTCTGCGATTCATCTTCCTCCTCTATTTCGTCTTCTCCGTTCTTCCCTGCGATTTCGCCTTTCTTCTTTCCTCCTTTTCTTTTCTGCGATTTCTTTACATCATATTTCTTATTTTTTTTAATTCTTTATTTACGTCGTTTAATCTTTCAATCGTTTTTCTTCTTTTTCCTCTTTTTTTTTTTGCTTCGATTTCTTTCCATCGCCTTTCTACTTTTTTTTTTACGCATTTGCATTTGGGTAACCAAATCTAAACGACTTTGTATAAGACTGTGTAAAATAAATAGCAAAATCTAATGTGTATAAGACTGTGTACAAAAAAATAGCAAAATCTAGAAGATTGTGTATAAAGAATCTTGAAAAAAAAATCATTTAGATTGGAGTAGCCAAATGTAAACGATCGTGTAAAAAAAGTAAACGATTCTGTAAAAAAAATAAAAGATTGTGTATAAAGAATCTTGAAAATAAAATCATTTAGTTTGGAGTAGCCAAATGTAAAAGATCGTGTATAAAAAATCTTGAAAAAAATTCATGTGGATTGGAGTAGCCAAATGTAAACGATCGTGTAAAAAAAAAGTAAACGATCGTGTAAAAAAATCTAAACGGTCGCGTACCAAAATAATTAAAAAAATCGTATACCAAATTTTAAAAAAAAAATCATTTAGATTTGGGTCCCCAAATCTAAACAATCGTGTAACAAAATTAAATGATGGAATTGAAAAACCATATCTAAATGATCATGTATAAATTGTAGTCATACCTAAACGATCGTGTATAAATTGTAATCATATCTAAACGATCGCGTATAAATTATAGTCATATCTAAACGATCGCATTGTAGCCATTATCTAAACGATCACGTATAAATTGTAGTAATATCTAAACGATCAATAACCAAATCTAAACGATCGTAAATATATTAGGCGCACGTTGTTGACGGCGAGGTTGGCGGGGCATTTTTAGTATTTTATACGGTGGGCCTCTGGGCTTTCTCCATTTTCGGAATTGTTCTATAGAGTGTAAATATTTTGTCGCTTTTTTATATTTTTTTGAAAAGACCCCATATTTAATTTAGAAATTAATTAATTGGAAAATTAATTAATAATTTAGCTTAATTTGATTAAATTAAATTAATTAAATTAAAACTATAGATTACGTAACCATCATGTGTTGCCCTAGTGGTAAAAAAGGAGACATAATCTCAATAACTGAAATTAATTTCCTACGAGTTTCTTTGACACTCAAATGTTGTAAGGTCAGACATCGTGAGATAAGTCGAGGTGCACGTAAGCTGACTCGAACACTCACGAATATCATAAAAAAAACTTAAATAATCCTCTTTTAAAATTCCTCTTCTAATGCTGGTTCGAGTCAATAACGAGAGTAAAGTCTTTTTTTTCTCTGTATTTTTTTTAAAAGCATACTTAGCCTTAGCTTTGTATTTTTTTCAATATAATGGTATTTTTTAGTTCCCAATTAAATTTGAGTGAATGATTCTGTTTATATTATTTCGTTACTTAGGGCTTTTATCCCTTCATACATGACTTTTTCTATTCCTACACTTTGAGTTCCATATCTCTTATATGAATTCCTTTTACATTATAGCTTTCTTAACATTAGAGTTCCACTAATTTGCTAAAATTAAGTGATCAATTTAATTTACCAAATATTTTGTTAAAATCAACAAAGAGAATACAAAGACAACATAGTGATGTAAGCCCAATAGTACTTAAGCCATGAAAACAAACATTTACATTGCCGAAACTATAAGAAATTTAACTCATGATCAATGACAAAATAAATTTATTTATTAAACAAAAACCATTGAAACAACAAATTTGATTGGTAAAGAAAGAAAATAAAGAATTACAAGAAAATAAAATAAATACAACTCAAAGATGCCTCAGGATGATTCCTCAATTTCTCTTTTCGCCACACTTATATATGAGATGAGATGACCTAGAGTCATTATGTTCATTCTAAAGGCTACTAACTTGAGAATTTTGAGAAGAAGCCCAAGCACTACAAGAAATGAAGCTATTCTCGATATACAAAAACGTTGGAAATAGTGGAAAATACGTCGGGAACACAATTTCTGACGCACTTACGTTGGGAAGACCGTCTGAAGAAACGCGTTGGGAGACCTTTTCTCGACGCGTCACCAACAGGCATCGGGAATACCCTTCTCCCGACGTCATCTTTTTTTACGTTGTTAATGCATCGGGAATAATGAATCCCCGACGTCGACATTTTCAACGTCAGTAATGCGTCGAGAATAACCCCATTTCCGACGTTTGTATTGTGTCGGCAAATATTTTTAATATGTAACTTTTTATTTTAATTATGTAATTTTTATTTTTTCTAAAATATTTTCCTATAATGTTTTCCAATCGAGTCTCTATTTTCTAAAATATTCACATTCGTTTTCGATTAAATTAAAGAAAATTCAAAATAAATTAGTAAATTATGAAATACAAACACAAATTCAACAAAAAATTTAATGTTCACATTTATAATATTTGTCTTTTACAAATATACACAAAATGAAACTTATAATATTTGTCTTTTACAAATATACTATAACTTGAATCCACCAACAAAGAAAGCGAGAAGTTTCTATCAACAAGTTACAGTGATCATCATTTGTAAAAAAATCATTGAAAAGCATTGCTTCGCTTGAAAGGATGATGATTGACAGCCGCAACGTTGTCAGTGATCTCCACACCGCATATATCGTAATTCTTCTCCTATAGAATCGAAGAGCGTAATCCAAATTTCAAAAACAAACTCATATGAATGAGTGAGCATAAATTGAGTAAAAAGTAAATTGAGCACATGAGAAAAGCCTAGAATCTACAACATTAAATCTACAATGTACAATGATCACCAATGGAAAGTAATCTTAAATCTACATAATCGAAAAGTCAGTAGTGTAGCAACTAATTTACCTCAAGTAATAGATAGCAAAACTAAAGCAAGGAAAAGTTTGATACAGAGCAAATAATGTTGGGCAAAGTTCAATTACATTTGGAAAAGTTAACTTCATGGTACAAACAAGATTGTTTCAATATACAAACGAAGTCTAGGTTTTGGTTTCAAATTATGTTATTAAAAAAAGTTTAAAGCTTAAGTGTGATAATTTAGTTAAATTCAATCATTGTAACAAACACACCTCTCATCACCATCATCATTAACCTCTCCATTTCTATAAATTCTTAGGTTTTGATATGTCTAGCAGCTTCTTCTAATACTCTATTTATACATTTATATATGCACAGCATGATTCATCACTTGTTGGATTGGATTGGGAACTCAAAACACTCTAAAAACGACAAGTTGAACGCTACAACACATCGAAATATTATTGTTGTTTTCAAATAGTCTTCTTTCTCTACTAACAACAATGTTTTTTTTTGTTGCAAAACATGCTAATCTAAAATGAATCCAATACAAGAGCCTAGAGGTAAAATGGCAAAGACAATACACATTAACTGATCTAAAACCATAGAGCTTCAATCTCATTCTTAATCTTTTCAAAATGTTTCAATCAAGTCTCTACTCAACAACGTTCTAAGAATTGGTTGTACTAATTGAACACAAGTTCTCATATTTTTTCTTTCCAACACAAGTTCAAATTAAATTTTACATTCCCAAACGAAGAGTAAGAGCATTCCAAACTTGTTCATTTTCCTAAAAGGAAAAGAAAAAATACAACATTTTGTGTACATATTTGACAAAATTTTGAAAAATACAACTTTAAAATTGCCCTCTCAACTCCAATTTCCTCCCCAAATACCCCCTCAACCCACATTCAAAATTCCCATTTCAAAAACCAAAATCTATTCCTAAACAATATCCTACAACTATTCGTCATTAAAATCCTAAAACTAATTCTAAACAACAAAAACCTAAACTATCTAAATCTATTCCACAACAAAATCCTAAAACAATTTTTTTTAAAAAAACTCTAAACTATCTAAATAAACCTAAAAATTAACGATTTTAAACTTACCTCAATGTACATCGGCAGACGATGGCAAAGGACGACGCGGCGAGGACAACGACAATGAAGGCACAGCGGCGAATCCTTCTTCGTTTCGCTTCTCTCTCTTTTTTTTTGTTTGCCTCATTTCGGTTCTGTGTTTTACAGAATTGAAACAAAATTTATAGGGGATCTTCCGACGCAGACCGATAACGTCGGAAGATCCCACTAACAACGTTGAGAATGCTTCTTATTCCCGACACTGTTCCCGATGCACAACAATAGCGTTGGGAATGCTCCTTACTCCTGACGTCATCTCCGATGCATGATGCATGGCGTTGGGAATAAATGTCTGTCATAATTTATATCATTTGTTTTTCGACACTTGTTTCCCGACGCATGATGCATGGCGTCAGGAAAACATATAATTCCCGATGCTATTCCCGATGTTCATTATACGGCGTCGGGAATATCGTTTTATCCCGATGTTTTACACGGGGCGTCGAAAGATCCTGTCATTTCCGACGACTTTTCTACCGACGTCTTTCTCTGCATCGGGAGAACCCCAATTTCTTGTAGTGAAGGTGGTTGCTGAAAAATGGCAAAAAATGAAGATGAAGAAGATGAGTTTGGTGGTGGCATAATTGATTGATGAAAAATGAAGGATTTTCGTATCCCTTTATAGGCTAAAAGTGGTTGGGAAAAACCTAAAATCACAGTTGGTTGTTCTCCCTTCATTTTAGGTGTGGAATAATGATAACTTGTAGAAACAAGTTATTTAGCCTTTTAGGTAGAACAATCTAGTCAGAATGCAGAATAAAGGACCAAAACACGTAGCTTTTACTGCAAAGTTATAAAGATAAGAGAATACAACTTACATAAATCTCCACACATTTTTTAGTATTTTCGTTGCATGATGATTAAGAAAAGAAGAAATATAACGAACCGCAAGAAGAACGCATGCAAGAACTGAAGCGATAAGAAGTGCCTAGCGATTAATATCACTAGGCGAGATGCTACCTCATCACGAAAGGAGATTCGCTGGAAGACAAGAATGGTAGTTGGAGTAATGTGACATGACAATGCTACATTAGGCGCTGACAAGTGCAGAGGATAAAGAATAGAAGCTTCCCGCCTAAATAAGCCTATAAATACCTCCAACTCTACCATGTAAGAAGAGGGCTCCGGGAGGTCTATCTCTTCGAGAGCCGACGGAAGGAAATAACACCTACCATCTTCACTCTTTCTCCGGTTAATTTCTAAGAGAAAGCTTAGAGAGAAATTAGAGAGAGAAACTCACCAACCATCCTCCTAACTTGTAAAAGAGCCAAGGAATGCATAACAATTTCTGCGGCTCGGCTCCTTTAGTTACTTTCCATTTCTGTAACTTTCAATGTAGTATGTTGACTTTTATATTTTCATGGTCGAGAGGCCTACATCAATCAATACAATACATGTTTACCCACTATCATTCTATCACTTTTCTTTACTATTCATCTTGTTGATGCGTTATAAGTAATTAAGTATGTGATAGGTGCTTGATAAGGGATCTTCACTTATAAGGTTCATCATATTTAGCATAAACTATATTCTATCGCTTGATTCTCTTCGAGAGAAGGAGTCATGTTTTGTTCGCTAACTACTTGAGAGAATAAGTAGCGAAGAATATGCTAAACATGTGTGGAAAAGGACTTGATGACAAGCCCAATTTTGACGTTTGACCTCCATCATTTGTGTTCTAAAAGGAGAACAAGTGTGATATTTAGATACCAAAAGGCTATCCACCTTAAAATGACTCTACGAAGAAGAGAGGTCTGCGAAGGAAATATTAAAATGACAAATCTACGCACACATAACCCGCTTACTAAATAACATGCTTGACTAAAAATAGCAACCTGAATAACTAGGTATGAACATGGAAAATTTTGGGTTTTATGATGCCAACACATCACTTCTCTTGGTGCATCATCACAAAAAAAAAAAAAAAAAAAAAAAAAAAAAAAAAAAAATGTCAGATCAACACCAAATTAGCAAATAACAAATTTTAAGCATATTTATCCCTAATGAGCTCATTTTAACATATTTTACTAAAAAGTAGGGACAAATTCAATTTTTCATAATAAAAGTTCACAAATAATAGCTAAAAACATGCATTTTATAGCACGAATAATTGATAAACTAGTTTGATAGGTAACCAATGCCCGATAAACATATGTATAAATTGACATAATTGCATTTATTGGGCTCAACATTAAAAAAAAAAAACTATAAAAGAGTTGCATCCTAGCTAGTCTCGTTTTGTAAACTTCCATTTCACATGTTGGATATAACACTTTAATTTTGAAATTTTTAAGTTTATTTTTAAAACTGAAAATTGGAAAGGTCACACCTCCATTACTTTTCAAATGGAGATCTAGTATCTCCAGTCTTTTTGAAACCAAGCAGTCATCCAAACCCAACAGTCACACTGTTTTTCAGTTGAAGGACTTGTTTGTTTTTCTTCATAAAGTTGGTTCATAGATCAAGAAAGAATTCAGTTGCTTATAAAGGCATCACATCCACCCAACAGAGATATGTAAATATCCTCCCTCCATAATCCGAAAATACTATTTTGGTTATATGTGATTTTATTCGATGATCTTAGCTCACAATACAAATATTTATTTTTGGTATTTCTAAAAAGCTTAAAATCAGTCGTCATTTCTTTTCTTGCATCAAAGAGATTGAAAGAACAAGTTTCTTTCCCCCCTCTACACTTTTTTAGTGTTTCTGCCCATGTACTCTAAATATACAAGTCCAGTTACATAGGAAATTTTTATCTTTTACATAAAAAAAATAACGAGCTTCCATTTTACACAAACGTTAGACTCAAATGACCATAATACCCTCATTAATTTCTAGTCGTTTTTTAATTTTATTTTAAAAAGTAAAAAAATTCATAATCACAAAAGTACGGAAAAAAATTAACTTTTCTTTACTGAGCTAATTTCAAATTTTGATTTTAGGTATTTGTTATTTATTTTAGTTTGGAGCATTTAATATGAGATAATATATATATATATATATATATATTTAATTGTATGATATTCAATTTATTTAATGTGAGATAATACATATTTTTTAATCGTAAATATTTAATTTATTTTTTCTTTTCTATATTAATTCCATTTATTTTCAATTCTATCGTCATTGTTAAATGGTTTTTTACATGATTTTTTTTTTCATTTCTATGGTTTTATGTTGCTCAAGTTCTATACAAATGTATGTATGTTTTTACCATTTTTATTTTTTTATTCTACAAATTCTATAGTTTTTTTTGAAAATATACCATGATTAATTTATTTTTCATGTTAATAAACATATTAAATAATGAAAATATGCATCTCATATATTATTAGGTATATAAGATGATATATTGTAAATTTGTTATTAATTTCAATTATATATATAATGTTTATACCAAATATAATTGTAACAATTATAAAATTTTACATCATATTAAAATACATATTTTAAGTACTTTCTCATATATACACATACACATGTATATCTAATTATTTTGCATATATATATATAACAATCATAACTTCTCAACACGATTGTGCGACACTTGTTTAGCTCGATCAACAAGTCAGCCGCTCGAAATTCGGAATCCACGGACAAACTCGCGGTATGATGTAGTCTCCCTCCCCGTTCTTGGGAAAATGTTTTTATAAAACGGGAGAGAGAAAGTAAATAGTTGAAAACATCATAAAGAAAACATTGAAGACTGTCAATTGCAAAGAAAATAGATTAGCTTGCAAAGAGTGCGTGTGTGTGTATATATATATATATATATATATATATATATATCTCATATTATATAATAAACAATTGTAATAGTGTTCTAATTAAAATTTAGTATATCTCGAAAAACTTAATTAATCAAATCCAATAATATATCGAGTAATAAAATTAGTTATTAATGACCGTAATATATTCATTTCACATTCTGTATATAACATATTCATTTCACATTCTGTATATATTGAGTTTTTCGTATACTAACGTATATTGAACGTGTAGTTTCAAATTGACTTCAACGAATAATATGAAAAATATAATGTGTTGATTTAGAAACAAAACTTTAAATACAAAAATAATACTATCTCATGAATGTAATATATTCGTTCTACATCCTGTAACATGCAAAAGAGAAAATATACACAATGGTGTGATGCTTTTCACAAACATTTTGTTGCCTAAGTTTGAGAGTAAAAGAATGTGGAAGCTAGAGAGAGTTTGATAGTCGAACCTAAATTACCTTCCCCTATGAAGTTATAATAATGTATTTATAGAGAAAGTTATGCTAAAGAGTTCTTTATGGTTTTCAAGTTGCTTTAAGTTGATGGTCTAGTTTGGTTTGTGATTTATTTTCGTTTTTATGTTTTGAAAAAACAATTAAAATGTGTTTGTCATACTTGTTTTTTAGAAACGATTTAAAAAAAAAAAAACCATTGAAATGAGGGGCTTTTCAAACAAAAGAAAAAGCAGTACAATCTACAAAAATCATCCAAAGACAAAAATTCATTACACTTTATTTTTCTATGAAGTGTAAATATTTTGTTTATTTTGCTATTTTTGAAAAAATAACCTATTTTGAAAAACAAAATAAACTTGTTGTTTTCTTGGTACTAGAAATTATCAAAATACTATTTTGTTTTCAAATTCATAACTTATAATCATAAATTCTAAATTTTGAATTTGAAACCAAACATGTTTTAAATAAAAAAGAATAATTTATTTTTATTTTCTTCTCGATTATTAAAAAACATAATTTTTAAATCACAAATCAAACAAAGGTTTAAATAACTAATTCTACCAAAGGATATGCTTGATTTTGACCTCCTCTTTCGAACTATATCTTGGACCTAAAATGTTACTTTAGACCTAAACGGACTTTAACCAAAGATATGGGTTTGGATTGAGTCAAGGCAGCCCCTTTTTAGGTCCATTTCAATACGAGTTTTGCTAATTACAGAGAAATTACACTATTTAAGTTTGCAAGATTGAGTTTGTTGTGTTTGGATGACATGGTTGGATTTGTTTTCTTTTTCTTTTTAAATTATTAATTGGCTATTTTTTCAATAGATAATTTCCATATCACATTACTTAAGTTTGGGGTATTTTATAAATTTTAATTGGCTGGGTTTGATTGATTTATTGCTTTTGACTATTATATATACATATGACTTCAATATCACATTACAAGTTTCTGATATTATTTTAAATTCTAATTTTGAGAGGACATAAAAACTTCAAATTAAAAATAAGAAAATAAAACTTCAAAATTATTTAATAAATCCCTAAAGAGTAAAAAAAACATCAACTCTGATGGAATTTTGTTTATTTTATCTCACTAATCTTACCTAAATTAAAGAATATTGAAAGGACTATCAAAAGTGAGAGCCCAACTAGATTTTTGGTTAATTTGAAGTTTTATGTTACGAATCTTTTAAAAAAATATAACAAAACAACAAAATATTTATATTATGTTTGAACAACTATAGTCTAAAGTAAAATGTCTTATTACAAGTTTGACCTAATATTGTCAAATTTTTCATAAATATTCCAATGAGCCTCAATTTAAACAAATGTAAAGTCCAAAAGATCAAACTGCCCATCTTTATTATTAATAATATATTAAAAAATTAAATAACGAAAGTGAACCAAAATTTGCATTTATTAGATATTATATATAAATATGGTATGTCATTAATTCTATTATGATAATATTATATCAAAATTACCCTATAATTAAATTTCTTTTGGTGATTTTGTTCTAAAATTCTTTACTCCGTCCGATCTCTCTCCATCCATTATTTCTTATTTTGTTCATCTCTTTCAAAGTTTCCGGTGAGTAAGGGTAATGGTTATATACAAAATTTGTTAGAGTATATTAAAAATATATAGTATATTACGTAGTTCATGCTAAAATTTTTAGGGTATATGAAAAATATATAATATATTATGTAATTCATGCTTCAAATTTTTTTAGGATATATGAAAAATATATAGTATATTACGTAGTTTTCAGTTAACAAATTAGAGCATATGAAAAAATATATAGTATATTACGAAAAATATATAGTAATTATGTAGGTATATGAAAAATATAAAACGTGGGAACGGAAATGTGAAAAAATTAAATGAAATTTTGAGATATTTGTTTAAAATTAAGTATGTGATTTTTTAAATATTTCTTATTCTTATTATTATTCCATCATAATTAATTTTAAAACACAAAATAATTATTCTTTTTATTATTCCAACACAACCTTCCTTCTCATCGTTTGATCTTCATTCCTGATCACGATCTCGAAAGTCTCATCTCCCAGGGCGATGATGGAATCTCACTCGTTGATTTTGGCTTACGTGATGGCTCCCACATTTACATCTTTTTCTGTCCCTCGATGCTGATGATGGTGATGACATTGAAGCTTGCCGATTCTTCTTTACCTTCTTCTTCTGACGCCGGATGAAAATTGATGATGTTTTATGTGGCGATGAAAATAATATCGATGATTTATTATACGTTAAATTTAATAAATAAAGTATTTACATATTAGAAGATATTTTATTTAATAAATAAACTTTAATTTAAAAAATATGTTATTAGTTGATATAATTGATTGCAGCTATTAAAGATAGCTTTTATTAATGATAATCACCGAAGGGTAAAGTAACTTTTAATTTGAAAAATTGAGTATTAGTTGCTATAGTTAGCTGACATTGTTGATAACTACTATCAATGATAACTTTTAATTTGAGAAATGTGATATCAGTTGCTATCACTGATAGAAGTGATGTTGCTATCAATTGATATTCCTGATAGCTATCATAAATAATTTTTCTATATTAGTATCAACGTAAAATGATATCACTAAAATAATCAAACTTGGATTGCATTAGAAGTTGGTCTAAACTTGGATTGACCTCTGGACTTTGAATTGGATGACAATAAAATTTGATGGTTATCAAAGGTGGTATCGGAATCCACAGGTAGAGGCACTAATAGAATCAAAGGTGATAAAAGAAAAAAAAAAGTTAAAAGAAAATAAGAGCTTTTAAATTATAGAAAAATTGCATAAAGCATTTAGACTCCATTCAATTCTTCGCTCCAAACACACAAATTCATGATAAACACGAGCAACAATTATTACGTGTTCAACTTAAATTACTATATAATATTATTTTTGAACTGTAAGGCTAAAACCCCAACATCACACATCCTGTGTCCTCTCATTGATTAAAGTCACTGAAACGTTCAATATCTCCGACCGACTACACGGGGATTTTCCTCCCCATTAAAACGCCTTTTTTCCCTTTTCTCTCTTGGGAAAGTGTTCTTGTTTCCTATCCTTTCACGGATCGGAAGCTAATTACAACCTAATTCTCCGATTCCACTTTCATTCTGAAAAATTTCCGGTTGTAATTCTCTTCCGTTCGCTAGATCAGCCATTGATTCGTTTGAATTTCTCTGTTTCTCCTCAATCATCAACCAAAATGACCTCCATCTCTCTCTCCAATTCACATGCTCTTGCGCGGCCTTATCCTCATCATCTTCCTCACTCTCACCGTCAACAATGGTGTTCCCGCCCTCTGCTTTCGTCCAATTCTCTTTCTAAGCTACACCGGTTTGGGATCTCCGACCGATTCCCCGCTCGTCCTCCCTTGCCTTTGGTTCTTGCTTCTTCTGGAGCTGGCGTCGTTGATTCCTTCCCGGTTTGTCATTTCTTTCTCACATTCTTTGTTCTATTCACAACTTAATCACGAATGTGTTTTGTTTTTAGCTTATTTATTGCAAACCGCACTCTAATTAGTTTATTCACTACTACAGTAGTTATGTAGTGAATTAGGTGTTATCTCTTCTCTTCATTAAGATTTGTATGTCTGTCTTCTACCTACGTGAACAAGTATGAGCATAACCGCCAAAATATGCTTTCATTTCGGCTGTTAAGTCATAGAGAGATTATACTTTTCCTTCACGACGACTCATCCGAGGAAAAGAACCTGCACCGTCTACGATTACGCTGCAAAGTTTCAGATTGGAGCATAGAACCAAAGCAGACGCTCGAAAGTGCTTGTCGACAATTATCGATCCGATCCTATTGTTGCTGCTATATATGATATAAGCTATATGTTATGTTTATTATATGCTTTGTTTTAGAGAGGGAGAGTTTGGGGAATTGACTTTTGTTTATGGCTATTTTAGACCTGAGGTTTTAAATTTCTGTTTGACTGCTTGGCTGTCGTGTTTTGCTCTTATTTTTATCATGGTGATTTTCAGCTCAGAGGAACATATACGGTTGGTGATTTTATGACGAGAAAGGAGAATCTATATGTTGTTAAACCTACAACAACAGTTGATGAAGGTGCGATTGATTGAGAGACTAAATTTCAATTATTTTGGTTAGAGTTGCTAATGCTAATGCTAATTGGTTCTTTCATCGGCTTTTGTGCTTACAGCATTAGAGGTCTTGGTGGAAAAGAGAATAACTGGTTTTCCTGTTGTCGATGATGATTGGAATCTGGTAGAGTTTTTCCACCTTTATGTGCTTCTTGCGTGTTTTTTAATATTTCCTCTGCCAACTTACTGTGGAAGTGAATTACCAAAGTCAGGTGATCTTCTTATGGAGGGGACTGGGAAAAGGGTCCTGTTCGTTGTCAGTGTCGATGAGGATCTTGCAAATATTATCAACATTATTTTTTATTTCGTCTTTTGAGGATTTGGGGTGCGCATATGCATGTATAGTCAAAGCATTACCCTTAAGCCAGGCCAGGAATTTTGGTCCATTTATGTTAAGAGTACTGCTAGCAAAAAATCCAAAGTGCTATTGAAGCCTGGTCGATTACTCTTCTTTCTTAATAATTTGGTTTTGTGTTTTTTTGTTGCAGGTTGGAGTCGTCTCAGATTATGACTTATTAGCTCTTGATTCCATTTCAGGTATTTTAACTTCCCATAGCCCGACTTTCAACTGAAATCGCCACTACACGAGGAATTGTTCTTTGCTTATTTTTCTGTTGAAATCAGATTTCTTTCTTTTTTCATTTCTTAAGTTACTGGACCTTTTCTTTTTATTTTTCTTATTTTAATTCCTAAATTTGAGACGCTTCCTTCAAATTATTTTTGTTTTCTTATTTAGTTTACAATTGGAAAACTTTACTGTAATCACCTATTGGTGTTTGGGGTCTCCCCTTTTTTTGTTTTATCAATGAAATATTTCTTCTCTAAAACTATCAAACATTTTAGATTGATTATTTACAATGTGAACCGGAATTTAACATGTTTTCTTATTTAGTTTACAATTGGAAAACTTTACTGTAATCACCTATTGGTGTTTGGGGTCTCCCCTTATTTTGTTTTATCAATGAAATATTTCTTCTCTAAAACTATCAAACATTTTAGATTGATTATTTACAATGTGAACCGGAATTTAACATCATGTAGATTTTACAGCTGGCACGCCGGTTGAGATGATTCATTGAACTTTGTTTGATCCAAAGATGGACCAGTAACATAATGTTTGATAGTTTTGTCTAGCTGCAACTTTTTCAAAATATTTCTTGAAGCTTTCAGACAAATTTAAAATAGAAAAGAAAATCATCAGAAGTTGTTTAGTTTACTCTCTCTTGCTGGAATCTGAATGCAAAACTAGATGCTCACATCTTTATATGCATACAGTCTCTCTATCAAGTATCATAAATAAATTTCTTGCTCTCTTGACCTTATAATTTGTTCTTCATCCCACATCCTCTTGCTGCACATACACCCATCTTTTTCAATCAGCTCATACATACATAAAATTCAGTCTCTCATCTCGAAATCTCTCTTTTGCTTGCTTACTTTACTCACACTCATACCCTCCTTTGCAAAAATTTAGAATACAAACATTATTTGCAATAATCTAGGATTACAAGTTTTTGGATGACCTTGAGTCCATCATCATTCTCTGGGTCAAAATTTGGTTGTGATAATATGCAACCGTCCTCTTTAAGTGGAAAGCAAAGTAACTTTGGATTAGTGCTAAGTGGACACTCTGAATTGTTTGTTGGGAAAGGGGGAAATTTACCTTGGGATACACTTGAGAGGTCTTATAAAAGCTAGATATACAAATATGGAATAGTTGCTGACGAGTGATGACTGATTTTCTCATTTGCTGATGGCTGTATGCAAAAACTGACAATAGCCATAGCCATATTTCTAGTATTATGTCAATACTAAGTGAACATCTTTCTGAGCAGTGTTCAATGCCTCATGTTTGTTAATGTGTGTTTATACCTCGTTGATCATTTTCTTTGTATTATACTATAATCCATTTAAATCATTGCTTCTCTTAATACTATTTCCCCCCTATTATTGGCAATTAGGTGGCACTCAAAGTGATACCAATCTGTTTCCTGATGTGGATAGTTCGTGGAAAGTATGTTAGCAGTGCCATTTATCTTCTGGTTATTTGCTCTCTTTTTTTGTTTCATAAACATGAGGATTTTTAACAAATGCGCCCTCAGAAAACCTGATCAATCAAGCCGAACTGTTTGGATTGTTTTTCAGCTGAGTGAACCCAAATCATCAGTTTTTTTTTTTCGTTCTTTTAAAAAATATTTTTTTCTCCAAAATATTCTTCTCGTACTGTTGTGGGATGTGCTCCAAAATATTGTTCGATCTTTGGAGTACTCATTTCAAAAAATGAAATATTTATTGATACATTGAACTACTGCTTTCGGTTAGTGGTGTGAAAACTGGTGAATAGGTTCTTAAATTATTACAATTCTTACTGTTACTAACAAAATGTTGAAATAAATAACTTCAGCTTATTATTATTTTTTATTGAAGAAAACTAAGTTCTAACTCTAACACCTAACCCAACCAAAATACTACTAAAGCCGGATTGGGGTTTCACTCTTATCTGATCAGGTTTATTTGGTTGGACGAATTGCAACTGAATATTTGTGTTTGGTTCAGAATGTTGTCTAACTGTGTTCAGCATTTCAGCTCAATTTAATGCATGGACACCTTCAGTAGTTTACATATAGGCGACTTTTCCCGTTTTACTTGGTTTTCCTTTTCTTTATGGTTCCAAAGTCGTTATGTTTAGATTTTCGATATTGCCAGAAATTAGCTCTAACATTGACCGCACTGATTTAAGTAAAATCTTTTGGAGAGAGATTAGCTCTGGTATCGACATCTTGATTAAATAAATTAATTTGAGAAAGAAGAGTCACTGAATTTAGCCCTGCCATTGACACCCCTTTATTAAGTAAATTTCTTGAAGAAATTAGAATCACACGATCATCATGACCGTGAATTATGTGGATTGGTGGTTCCCCGCCATTTTTTAATTAAAAATTGATGGAAGTTTATTTTTTCTGATTATGGTTGCCAGACATTCAATGAGATCCAGAAATTGCTCAGTAAAACAAATGGTAAAGTTGTTGGAGACCTAATGACATCTTCTCCACTAGCTGTTCGTGAAACTTCAAACTTAGAAGATGCTGCCAGGTAATCATTTTATATTTCTCTCTTTTGCATTAATTTACCATCTTATTCTACAGAATCCATGGTTTCACCGATGTTCGACCTGGATATTTAATCAATTATTTCTTTTAAGTATGCAATTTCTTTTATTCTACTTTTTTTGTACATTCTTAAAAAATTAAACAAGTAGTTTTTTTCTCTATTTTTGTGACTTTATTCAACCATCATTTTTCACCACCCTGATTTCTTTGATTGTGGAGTAAAATATTTACTAATTAATCTGTGGCTACTGAGGTTTGAAACTATCTATTGTTTATAGGTTGTTGCTTGAAACAAAATATCGTCGATTGCCGGTAGTCGATGCTGATGGCAAGTTGGTAGGAATATTTATTTTTCTATTCTTCTTTAAAGCGCAATAAAATTTAAAATCTCAATCAATCTTAGTTACTTCTGTTTAAATGTTAAAGGTGGGCATCATTACTAGGGGAAATGTTGTTAGAGCTGCTTTGCAGATAAAACGAGCTGCTGAGAGGTCAACGTAATTCTAGAAATATTCTCAGGTGCCACTTTGAGGTAAATGTTACTAGGAAGTGTATCATTATTTGTAGATCACGATTGTAGTTCCTTATAGTTTACACAGGGTTTGTATTGTTACAATTATCTGAATTTGTGTTTTCCATCCTGAAGTAAACTAGAGCTTGAAAGGGAAGTTTATTGATTCTCTAAGATTCTTTCTTCCCAATTTCCTAACTAAGAAATGTTGATCTATGTCAATATTTGGGTACCACCAGCATTTCAGGTTATCCCTCTGAAAGATTTCTCTATTAAGTTTGTCATTTTAGTTGGAACCTCATTTTATAAATTTTCCTAAACATTTTGAATATAATTAGCATCTGTGTACTTCTCTCTCTCTTTGGGTTTAGAGCTCGAGTTTTAAATGTGAGACCTATCCCTAGTGTTATACTGTGACTTCCCTTAGGAATTATGTAGTTTGATTTTGAATCTCTAACTTTCTGGTTGATGTTAGTTTAGGTTGACTTTGAGATCACTTAAAACGTAACGGAGAAAAGAGAGTAATTGGAAATGCTGGATGATGGTAATTGGAATAGTGTTGAGAGAATACGGAGCCCTTTGTCTTATACACATTCGTTACATTATTTTGTTTTAGCTTGTGAACTTTTTGATAGGAAATCATTTGTGGAGTCGTTTTCATTCTTTTTTAAGAAACTATTTAATAGAATTAGGAGTTCCTTTTTTAAGGAACCATTTAAGTGAATGAAGGCACCGTGTAATGGATTAGTTGTTGGGTCTGTAAATCCGACGAGTTTCTTGTTGAATATTTAGGGCAAAATGCATAAACCATCTCTCAAAAATGGTAGAAGCAGGAGGGGATGGATTCATTTCTACGCTATAGCAATTTATCATTGTGCAGAGTATTTAATAAAACTAAAACTAGTCATCAATAATATTTACATACGTATGAGAAGTATTTCAAATGACAAAATAACTAAAAGTAACTAAATTTATATATCAATAATAGGCAGTAGACACTTGTGGATTTTGACGTTTTCCTATATTTCTAGTGCGTATATATATAATTTTGATTTTTGATGTCCGGTAATTTTACAATTTCATGGAGATTCGATCATGATATGAGAGGTTTGTCAATATTTTTATTACGACAAAAAAAAAAAAAAAAAAAAAAAAGAAACTATTACAATGGTATTAATATGTTTACTCATTTGAGAAAATAAAATATTTTACTAATTTTTCTGCATATAAATTTTGTATGAATATCCCTCGAAATCGTATTGATATATTCATCGTGATTTTTGACTAAAAATTTGGTCGGAAATTAGTAAATTATGATCGAATCTGAAGGCAACCAAGTCAAGTATTTAACAGCAAGTTTAAACTCTTCTGATGAGGTCCTATCAAATCGTAAGAATTAAAATTCAAAAAATTTGACTGGAAGAATAATTTTGGAATTTTTAAGAAATAATGTTATTTTAGTATTTATCAGCAAATATAGAGTAGAGAATGAGAGAATCGATAAAACTAAGATATTGAAGTTGTGTATATAGTATATACGATTTAAGAGCTAAATGATGTATGTAGTCTACAATTTTCATGTGACACAATCATTCACATTTGATTTGCCTCTAGCTCTTTTATTTTTGCAAACTTTTCTTTTTAAAAATCTCATAAAATTATATTAAAAAAAAAAAAATCACAAATAAGATAGAAAAAGAAAGAAAAGTAATATAAGGGAAAACTTAAAATTATGAAAATATTTTGTCCGAGCTTTTATTTTTTGTCTCACGGATCGTAAATAGTTTTAGATTTTGTTACATTTACGTAAATAAACTTAATTTTATTTACATTAATTATTTAATATATGAATTTCTAGTTTTCGATCTAAAATATGTTTCCTCACTAAAAGTTCATTTGCCATTTCAATCTATATTTGATTATTTTCTTAATAAAATTTAGTTTCCAATTTTAGTTCTTCCTTTCCTTTGAAAGTTTTAATTTTCATTTTATTTCTTAAAAATATGTTTTTAAAATTTTCACTTATAGTAATATATTTTATTTCTAGACTTTGTTAGGAAGTTATATTTCTCTAGTTAATATTAAAATTTAGTTTTTAATTTCAATTAAAGATTTAATTTTCATTTTTCATTTTTTTTAAAAAAATATGTTTTAGTAGGATATTTCTTAAATAGCAAAATATTGAAACTAAAGCAATAAAAAATTACTAACTAAAATATATTTAAATTTATTATTAAATAAATAACTAAAAAATATTAAAGATAATCAAATAAACCAAAACAATAAAAAAAAATATATTGAAGTTGGTCCGCCACAATGGTCTTATTATTTGACCAAATCTAATGCTGACATTGACATAGTTAGCAACGCAGGTTATGATTGAATCAAGGGGTATATGATTTTGCTTGAAACCAAAACTATCCCATTTTTATTAATAGGTCTTCAATCTAATTTTTGTTTATTCTTTTTGATGTACCCTACTTCTGTTAATAATTTGAAAACAAAACTCTGATTAAATTCGTAGTTTATGAAAAGAAATCTACATGTTTGCTTGCTTTCATCTCTAGATTCTGTCGTTGTTGAGTAACATAATTAGTGGTTTAAAAAATCAATTAATTGTCATATAAAATATAATAACGATGGAGTTATATTTGGGTTATAAAATTCAAATAATGTGAGTCGTGTCATCGTCAATGGCGTATGATGAAGGGTTTTGGTTAATAACACGTTACCCCACACAAGGAGAAAAAAAAAAAAAAAAAAAAAAAAGATAAAGAAAAGGATAGTTGACTTTGACTTTGAAATCTAAAGCATACATCACGTGAGTCTTCCATTCACGTCAAACCAACACCCTAACGCCACGTCAACCCAATCCACTTTCACTTTTTTTTTCCTTTGCTTTTTCAATTTTATATTTTCTGCCCCTAAATATACCAATTATATATGTTGTTGCACTCTCAATGGAGCTAAGTGTCGTAATAGGAAAACCTGTAAAACTGTAGAACCTTAACAAATGATTGAGGCGTGAATCTTACTCTTTTTAAGACGTTTCGCGGCTCTGCTTGGATGTGCAAATATAAAGTGTCTCGTCGTCTTCAGGATAAAACAATCTCTAATCGTCGGTAGAAATCGCACTAGAATCAATTGATATACTAATACTCGCTAGATACTTCGTTGCTCGAAAAACAAAATTAGAAGAAGACAGAAAGGGGGAGCAAAACGAAATGGTTCAACACGATAAATATGTGTAACGATCAAAACGGTCAGTAATGGTCGAAATGGTCTGATAGCAGTTGAAATATTTGTAACGGTAATTTTTTTCATCAACAATCCCTCACTAGAAAAATTTTGATAAAATATTTTTATTAAAAACAAGCATAACTCAATTAATATATAATTAACCTACGTTAGCAAGTCTAATTAGTATTTTCTTAACAAGTAGATAAAGTAGAGGAAAAAGAGAAGATAAAAGAACGCACTTATATAATGAAATTGTTAATGAAATCCATTTGATTTTAGCATTTTTGTTAAGGTTAAGTTTACCAAAACGTAATGAAAAGTGGTGTAATCGTAATGGAATTTCATTTATAGATCAACCGTAACTAGCCTAAATTGTAAGCATAATTGAATTGTTTTTTTAATCACGTACGTTTACTTATAATTACAAAATTGTCACATCTATTGTTACCGCTTGATCCTAACAATAATGATAACATTAAAGTAAAGACAATAGTTAATGTGACAGTCATATTTCTCATATTGTTCACAGTAATAATATCTATAAAAAATAAAAGTAGTGGATCTCACATCATTTTGAAGAACAATCAAATTGAGCACCTTCTGTTCTTCAATTAGATAGATGGTGTGTATTGACTATAGATTTGAGGTGAGCTCCACCGTTCAATATAATTACATAATACAACTAAACAACAACAAACTTAATCAACGAGAATCCATTTTTTTTACCTTATCTCATTGATGGATTATATTTTAGTTGGTAGCTACTATCTAGTGGATAGCATAAGACTTTAATTAATTATCATTCAAAAAAGATTGATGATTCGATTTTTCCCTATACTTATCATTAAATACTGTACATTTAAAAAGTATTGCACACACGTATAAATTATCCATTAACAATTATATAATCTGATTATCAAAATTGATTCATTTATGAAAATAAATTTTTTATTGATGCTATAATGAATTCTAACTAATAAATAATGGAACACATATCTATGGGACTTTCAAACACCTGTAACCTAATTAAATAGGCTCAACTACATTTTTTTAATTTATGGAAATTTTATAAATATATAACAAACTATTAAAATATTTACTAAAGTGCATGAAATTAGCCATTTTCTAAATAATCTAGATTTACCATTTCGTCTTTCTTCTTTCTTTTCAATGCGATTTTTTCTATCGCATTTCTTCTTTTCCTTTTTTTTTTGTGATTTCTTTGCATCGTCTTTCTTCTTTTCTTCTATTTTTTTTACGTGGTTTAGATTTGGGTAATGAAATATAAACGATTGTGTTTAGATTTGGATAGTATACAAAAAGTAGCCAAATCTAAAGGATTGTGTATAAAGAATCTTGAAAAAAATCGTTTAAATTGGAGTAGCCAATCTAAACGAAGATTGTGTAGATAAATTTAAACGATTGTCGTTTAGATTGGCATTTTTTCCAAGATTCTTTATAAACGATGATCATTTAGATTGATCGTGTAGATAAATCTAAACGATCGTGTACCAAAAGAATTAAAAAAATTGTTTAGCCAAATCTAAACACTCAGTGTACAAAGAATCTTGAAAAAATAAATGAGGGTGTAAACAAATAAACGATGGTGTATCAAAAAATCTTGAAAAAATTGGTTTAGTCAAATATAAATGATCGTGTATCAAATTTTGAAAAAGCCAAATCGATCGTGTAACCAAATTAAACAATAGAATTAAAAAAAAAATAAATCGTTTAATTTTGACTATTCAAATGTAAAGGATAAAATCTAAATCATAGTGTACCAACAATAGCCAAATCTAAATGATTGTATACCAAATATCTTATGCCCGTTGTTTACGACATGGTTGACAGGATATTTTTGGTATTTTTATTATGAATTTGTAAGTTTTTTTCGTTTTCAAAATTGTTTATGAATAATTGATTGTTTTATTATACTTTTTGAAAAGAACCATAAATATAAGGGTCTTTGTTTTTACATGAATGACTTAATTGGACGGAAAATATTACGCAAAAAAGAAAATGGTCTATTATCAACTTCCAGGAATTTAAGATATTTTGATGAACAAATATTAAATAAAGAAATAGGATTAAAAGATATATATGGAAAAAATATATACCATATTAGTAAAGGGATTTATTATGTTTTTTTCCCTAATCTTCTACCACATTATGGCAATCTGGGATCTTTGTGGAGGCTATTGTCGTGAGAAAGTGTTATTAGCTAAAGGGTTTGGAGAAAATGTTGTCAACACTCATCACTGGTGAAATGGTAGTGACCACTCAAAAATTGAAGGTTTTTTTAAAGAACCCAAACAATATATCAACACTCACCAGAATCTCTTCCAAGACCATTACTAATACAAAATTGGATTTTAATATCGGTTTAAAACCAATATCTTTGATAGTGTTATTAAAGTTCTTTAATGTTGGTTAGGTTTCAATGCCGGTTTAAAACTTAGAACTGATATTAAAGACCTTCAATGTCGGTTTTCAACCGACATCTTTGATAGTGTTATTAAAGCCCTTTAATGTCGGTTAGACTTTGATGTCGGTTTAAAACCGACATTAAAGAGGACATCAATGTTGGTTTAAATTCGACATTATTGATCCCTAATAATGTTAGTTTAAAACCATGTTTTTGAGTCCATTTTTAAAAATTTATTTTTATTAATTTGTTGCATTATTGTCCATTTTTTATGATGCCAAATAGTTAAAAACCGACATTATGGATCCATGTAGATAAATATTTTTTTGTTACGCCAACGAATCAATAAAATTAATATTCTTTTAGAAACTATAGTATTTCTCTTTTACATGTGTATATACAAAATGAAATCTTAATATTGTGTTTATATATACAATTCTAGTAGTACGTGGAACAAGATCCTAATACAATACTTAAATAAGAAATCATAAACGCCTTCACAGTCTTCAACCTTCAATGATTGCTTAACTTTCTAGCTACCCGATTGCCTATACTATAGCTAGATATAAAGCAGAGGCATAGTTTCCAAACCCTCAAAACAAAGTAATAGGCACCTGCAATATAGCAAATAAGAAAGCACGCTTGTAAAATTAACTTCAACGAATGCCAACAAAAGAGACATACATTGAATTACTTATAATCATAGCAAGAAATAAGAAAGCACATGGGAAATCTCTTCTATAATCACCTATAAGTGCTTGAGGATTTCTCCTTTATTTCATTTATTCAATGAAATGTTCCTTCTCCGAAAAAAAAAACATATATTGCAAATGCACTCTAAGTTCTAAAGAATATATAATTTTAATCCAAACCCCACAAATAGATCACCAAATAACCATCAAGGAACTAACCAAAATGAACAGCAACGAGAGATGATTAGTAGAAGCTTAAAATCAAGAAACATATGATTTATACGTGGAAAACCCCTTGTGTGAGACCCATGCTTGAATAGAAGGGGTTTTGTTTTTTGGTAAACATGAGTTTTGAAGAAGGTTATTGAAGAAGTATTTTGTTGAATTGTGTAAGAAAGCTAAACGATCATGTGAAAAGCTGAACGATCATGTAAGAAGTTTAACATGAGTTTTAAAGTTAAAGGTCATTGTTAGTAACAAGAGTTTTGAAGGAGTATTTTGTTAAATGATCGTGTAAGGAGTTGAGTGATTGAGTTGAAAGCTGAACGATCGTTTGAAGATTTAAGCTAAGCAATTGTGTTGGAAAGCTAAACCATTATGTAAGAAGCTAAGCGATCGTATATGAAGCTAAATGATCGTGTAAGAGGGTAAACGATCTTATAGAAAGCTAAACGATCATGTAAAGAGGGTAAACGATCGTATAGGAAGCTAAATGATCGTGTAAAAGGATAAATGGTCGTATAAAAAGCTAAAACAATCGTGTAAGAGGTTGAATGATCATGTAGAAAGCTAAACGGTCATGTATGAGGATGTAGGTAGAAAAGAAAATTTTAAAGAAGTCTTCAAGATTATGTCGATCAAAAGCTTTATAATAATCAGATCAGTGGAGTTGGATTCCAGGTATTTAGCCATGCAGAAACTTAAATTTTGGCAAGTAGAAGGTGTAAGCTCAGAAATAAAAGGTGAAAGTTGAATAGAAAATATGAATTAAGTGTCACAAATTGGTTATGCAGAGGGTTCGATAAAAAGAAAAATCAAAGGTGAAGTTCATAAGTTATTCATATCTTTTAAAATTCTAAAAAAGTTTTGTTAAGGTTTTATGTGGGTGGAGAAAGGACGAGTTCAAGCTAAAGGAGGAAACTTCAAGTTTGTGAATGGTTTTTGTAAAAATTGTTTAATGATTTAAAATCTTTTCTTCTAAGTTCATGTTGTTAGGTAAAAGTAAGTAATTTCAAAGCATGTTCTCAAGCTATTGTTTATGAATGATTTAAGTTAAATGTTTAAGTTTTTTTGTGAATAGTTTTCAAAGCATATGATATCATTAAATGTATTTATTTCAAGCATGTTTATTGAGAAATGTTTAAGGTTTATAAGAAAAAAAGAATTTATCAAAGTATTATTATATTTAAAGGTTTGCTTTAAACAAAAAGATTCTTAAAAGAGTTTAATGGTTATGTTTAAATGTTTGTTTTATTGAAAAAGGATTCTTGAATAATTTGAAGCTTATAGTTTTTTAAATGTTTTCTTAGAACCAAGATATCTCAAAACAACCCTAATAGGGTAGGATAAGGGGCGCCAAGGAGAGGTAAGGACACTTATCTTCAGAATCAAACTAGGGGACGCCTACCTCGTAGGAACAGGGATTGAGAATGCCCATCTCTGAAATTTAGAGCTAACATTGAGTAACCTCTACCACCTTGTAGGAGTAGATACTTGGGATTCGAATAGAAAAAAAACAAGAATTTAAGTTACCGTTTCCTAAAGGTTATATCAAGTTTAAGCATTGATGTTATTGTTTAAAAGATTTATGAAATATTGTTTAAAAAGGTTTATGAAAAGTATTTAGAAAACTGTATATGTTTTATGAATTGAGGCGATGAGCCTATATTTTTTTAAGAGAAAATGATTTATTCATTGAATTGTATTCTCCAATTTTATTTTAAAGTATCACTCACTATTTTTCCTACCCCATGATTCAGGCATTGAGGCCAAGGTCGGGTTAAAAAGGTAAGCAATCGTTGAAGGAGCTAAGCAATCAAGTTAAAAAGGTAAGTGATTGTTGAAAGAGCTAATCGATCAAGTTAAAAAGGTAAGCGATCAAAGCTAAGTGATTAGTCAAGGAGCTAAGCGATTGGTCAAGGAGCTAAGGGATCAGATTGAAGAGCTAAGCGATTGTTGGAGGTTAAAGACTGTGAGGACGTTTAGCATTTCTTTGTTGAGATCTTGTATTAAGAGTGTTTGTATTATAGTGATTGTAGAAGGCATGAGTTTAAGCTAATAAAGGTTAAGCTATGTTGTTAAGTTAATAAAAGCGAAGTTGTGTTGTTTTCTGCTGCATTGTGGTTGTGTTCTTTACTATTTAGTGGTGTCAAAGGACTTAAGCCAGCCTTCTTGCATTTCGCATTAGAGATGTTAGGATTACTCAAGTTGTGTGTTTCATTATGCACGACAAGGTTTAGGACCCATGCAGGGCGAGGCGTGACACCTTCGATGTGAAGACTAAAAAGCACGGAACTTGTGTTGAGTTCACCCTTATAACCTTCTCTTATTATGCTAAAATTGAAGAAAAAGAATCCAAATTAGTCATACAAAGATTCACAATCGACCAATACGTTCATCCATAAAAAATCTTTCTTTATGTTATTCTCTCTCTTTTGCTTTTGTCTTTTTTTTTTTTAATGATTTTTCAACTCCTCACAATCATCGTTTCTCTTCATTTTCATTTATCAACAAAGAAGAGAAAAAAGCGCAAATTTAAAAAAATCATTTGAGTCCCCCCCAACATTCATGATCACTTGAACCTCATCTCGACGAACTTACTACAAAACTCAACCTTGTTTTCAGAAACTACCATAGTCAACATATATACATTGTTCTTGTCGTTGTGGACTTTCTTCAAATTCAATTTCATTTCTTTAATAGCATTTCGTAACCAATACTACATAGTGTCAATGTGTTTGGTATGAGTACATACATTTGGATTTTTGCTTAAATCCATAACACTATGACTATCACAGAATATTACATACTCATTTTTTTTCAAACCCAACTCTTGAAGGAATCTTTTAAGTCATAACATCTCTTTGCTTTCTTCCACCGTTGCAATATATCCTGCCTCAGTTGTGGACAATGTTACACATTTTTGTAGCTTAGATTTCCATGAGATAGCTCTCCTTGAAAATTTAAACACATAACATGAGGTAGACTTTCTGTTATCAATATCACCTGCAATACCTTTATCAGTGTAGCCTTCAAGCATAGGTTTGTCACTTCCATAACACAAACTCAATTTAGAGGTACTTCACAAGTAATTGAAGATTCACTTTAATACTTCTCAGTGTGCCTTGCCTGTATTTGATAAGAAACGACTCACTAAATTGACTGCATGCGTTATATCAAGTCTAGTACACACCACAGAATGCATCAAAGAAAAAACACTATAAGAGTAAAGGATGGATGACATAGGTTCTGTCTCTTTCTCTGTTGTAGGAAAGACTTTTGTTCTTAGCTTGAAATGAGTTGCTAGTGGTGTACTTACAGGTTTCATATGAACCTTTCAAGCACATGTTTGATGTACTTCTCTTGGGATGATCACAATTTTCTAATTTTCTTGTCACAAACAATCTCCATGCCTAAGATTTCGTTTTGCAGAACCTAAATCTTTCATGTCAAATGACTAGGACACATTTTTCTTTCAAATTTCAAATCATTTCCATACCTTATCCAACTATCAACATCATCTACATATAAAAGAAGAGTGAGGAAGTTACTTATAGGGAACTTTTTGAAATACACACAAGAATCAGCTGAGTTTATTTATAACCATGGTTTATCATAAACAAATCAAATTTCTTGTACCAATGCCTTAGTTCTGACCTAAGCCCATGAAGACTTTTCTTCAACTTGCAATCAAATTTATCTTTCCTTTTTTCTTATTGCTCCATGTAGAGATTTCTTCATGCAAGTTACCACGTAAAAATCTAGTTTTTATGTCAAACCTCTCTATTTTAAGATCAAGATTTGTTGCTAAATCCAACACTTGTCTGATAGATTTCATTTTGACCACTGGGGAGAAGATCTCATCAAAGTCAATGTTTTTTTTTTCTGGTTAAATTCCTTAACCACTAATCTGACTTTGTACTTCATTATCTTCTCACCATCTTTTTTGTACTTAAAAACCCATTTGTTTTTCAAGACTTTCTTGCCCTTTGAAGGCTTCACTAGCTCACAGGTCTCATTCTTTTCAAGAGAATTCATCTCCTCCTTCATAGCATTAAGTCATTGTTCTTTTTCATCACAAGATAAGACTTTTCGATAGTTTTTTAGCCCTCCATCTTCACTGACTAGAATGAAGTTTGGGTTTGGATACCTTGTTGGAGGTTTATGCTTTCTAATTGATCTTCCAACCTGTATATCCTCTATTTGAGGGATAGGTTGCTCCCCCTACTTATGGAGTTTTTCATGAATAACATTCGATCACGTTCAACTTCCTCATGCATTTCTTCATCAGATGAAGATTCATCAATATCATCATCATTGACATGATATGGTATAATGCATCAAGTTATATTTCACCAACATCATCATGTACATCATTAACATTCTCATTTGTTGGCTGAACATCAAAAGAAGTAGAAGTAGAATCATTAGTGGTATTAGAAAATGAACTTTATATTATAACTGTACCTTATGCTTAGAAGATCTACACCTGTCTCAAAGAATACCACGTCTTTGTTTTTCGATGTCTTCTTCTTTTATGAATCATAAATCCCATAATCAAACTATCCATCACCATAACCAACAAACGTACATGGATTGACTTTTGAATTAAGCTTTGACCTACGTTCTTTAGGCACATATATTGATTTGTTGTTGAATCATGTTGAGATTCTATCTTAGAATTTCATATATACATATTATTCCACGAAGGTGTTTTGTGTGCAAATCATGAAAATTATTTTTAGAATTCTGTACATTGTATATTATTTCACAATGGTGTTCTCTATGCAAAACATGAAAAGTATCGTTAGTTTTCATTCAATTAATATTTGCATGAAGAGTTTTAAATGATTCTAAATTTTAGTGGATTGTTATGTACTTTACTCTTAGGCAAATGACTTTTGAGATTTTCCCTTTGGCAAGATTTTAATAATTTTCTTTTGCCACTTATATAATTTTGGCATGAGTTCGCCATTTGGCATATGTGCAGTGGATTATTTTTGATGTTCTGCACTAGTTTTGTATTAATACATGTGTGTGTATTTGATAATAAGTCATAAGTATTGTATTATTTATGTCATTATTGGCTTATTTTTGTATATTGTGTATGCATATTGGGTGTTAAACCTTATGTTCTCAAGACATTACATTTCAAACCTAATGAAATAATGTCTTCAATTTTATTTGTTGTGCTTTATTTGATTTTGGTTTGTGAGATGGTAAAGTTATTTACTTTGTTTCACAAATGTTTGGTGATTAATTTCATATAAATGTTATCAACAATTTAAAAATTGTTGTTGGTGGAAATCATGGAAGTTTATATGAGAAATTTAATGGCAATAATTGCAATTGATGGCCATAAGAAATGTTATTCTTTGACTTTAATATTGAAAATTCATGCTATTGCAATGTTGAAGGAGAAGCCAATAAAGCAAAGTTGCTTGCATTTGAGGCATAAAAATATGCAACAATCACATTTGGAGTGGATTAGATAACACACTGTATAATGATTATTGTGGTGTATTTGACAAGAATTTATGGGAATCATTAATGCTATATATACACACACATACACACACATACGAACACACATACGAAAGAAAATGTCACAACAATCAAGTTTATTGTTGAAAATTTTATGATATTTTAAATGAATGATTCTAAATTTGTGATATGACACATTTTGTGATATGTCTTTCCATGTTTGAAGGTTAGTTATATATTGTATGAGGATTTCCTATATGAAAACATAGGAAATTTCTTGTGAAAAATGGATTTAAAATCAATGAATGTGACAAATGTGTATATGTCAAAAGCAATGAGAATGACCATGTCATTGTGTGCCTGTATGTTGTTGATGATATGCTAATTATAGGTAGCAATCTCAACATTAGTAAGACTACCAAACAAATGTTGGCCAATAAATTTGAGATGAAAGACATGAGTGTCGCAAATGTTATTCTAGGTATTAAAATTTCTAGAACCTCACAAGGGTTAGTGCTATCTCAATCACATTATGTTGATACAATATTGAAGAAATATAAAAAACATGACATTATGATTGCAAAGACCCCAATTAATGCTAGTCTCCATTTAAGTAAAAATAATGGACATAGTATAGCACAATTAGAATACTCTCGCATCATTGGTAGTTTAATGTACATCATGAGTTGTACACGTTCTAATATAGCGGATGTTGTAAGCAAGTTAAGTTGTTATACAAATAATCCAGGTCAAGATCATTGGAAAACTATCTTGAGAATTTTGGGATACTTAAAGCATACTAAAAATTATGGATTACACTGTACTCACTATCTTGCTGTACTTGAAGGTTATAGTGATGCCAACTGGATATTGAGCACTAAAGACTCCAAATCCACAAGTGGTTACATTTTTATCCTTGGTGGTGGAACAAACATGTATAGCACGATCTATAATGGAATCTGAATTTATAGCTCTAGACAAGGCTGAAGAAGAAGCAGAATGACTTCGTAATTTTTTGGAAGATATTCCCAACTGGTCTAAACCAATGCCTGCAATATGTATACATAGTGATAGCCAGACATCTCTTGGAAGGGGACGTAATATTATGTATAGTGGTAAGTCTCGATATATACGACAGAGACATAATACAATCAAGCAACTACTCTCTAGTGGAATTATCACAATTGACTTTGTGAGGTCAAAAGATAATATTACGGATCCACTTACGAAAGGCCTAACTAGAGAGTTGGTTGAAAGTTCATAAAACAGAATGAGATTAAAGCCTATAATATGGTTTTAGGGTAAGCATCGTGCTTTTAATGATTTCTGTGAGTGATAATTATTAATAAAAAAGAGCATATACGATGTTATGTACAGAAATCACCTATGTGAGTGTGAAGAGGCTGCTTCTGTGCAAATTTTAAGGCGAATTCTCTAAAACATTCATGAAACTAGGCAGTGTTCAAGGCCAAAACGAACACAATCATGAGAACAAACTTTGTTATAATGAGAAGCTGTGTGATATCTATTGTTTTAGTTTACTTTAGAACGGGTGACAGTTCAAGGCATCATGTCTACTGATCAACCAAGTAAACTTAATTGATGTTCACTAGGGAAAGTTCAAACTTTATACTACTTATCCTCATGCAGGTTCTCCTTTAGAAAATACCGAACACTTATTTTCTTCCATTTGTCAACTTACCATTTATGGAGGGGATTGTTGGAATAAATGGTTATTGTTCGTGTTTCTTCATGAATGGATATATCATGAAGGGATGCATCACTTCATGAAAACTAATAATTATTTGTGTTTTTTCATGAATGGATGCATCATGAGTGGATGATCACTTCATGAAAAAGTATTATAGAAAAAGGATATGACTTTTCGAATGACCACAAATAAGTCTATAAATACGATCATTTTCTATTTGGTTTCAATAATCATTTGTCTTCTTCTAAAAAGATTTTCTATCCATTATCCACAATCTTCACGTTCGGTAGATCCACAAAGTTTTGTTCGCTAATCTTCTAGACGGGGTGCTACTCTTAGAATAAAGGTGATATGTTCTATCCTAGGAGACAATTGCTCTCAAAACTCAAGTACTAGGGTAAGTAAATTTGTCTTAAGGAAACAATGTGAATTCGTTGAGCTCAGATCTATATACATATATGTTTTCCTGTTTTGTTGTGTTGATAATTTTCATAACAAGACTTTGGTTAGAGTTGGAGTTTGTTTTCGTGTAAATAAGGTTTCTCATAAATGTCTATGTAAAGCTTTTGTAAAGTTTGTTAAATAAATGGGCTGCATTGCAGTTTTGTATACTAGTTATGTTATTATTTTTTGCTTGCGTTTATTTAAAGGTCAGTTGGTGCCATTCAGACGGGAACAATGTCGATTGACTTCACGTCATCTCTCGAGTTCGATGTCGATTGACTTTACGTTGTCTTTCAAATTCAGAGTAGGTGATTTGAGAAGAGGTGTAACAGTTTGTTTGTGGAACATTCGGGGACGAATTAGATTAAATCAAGGAATGTTATGAATCTCTATATCTCAACTACCAAAAATAACCCTTAAAAACAAATATGCAGAGTATAGTTCTTTTTTTAAGAACTTCTAGAAACGTATGAATGGAATGTTTTGAAATCTTAAACTTAAAATTTTAAGTAATAAAAAGAGAGAAATGGGTGGCGGTGATAGCGACGGCGGTACCGATTTTTCAGCGGAAGACTTGACTACGGGACTCGAGTGTTTCAATTTTCTTCCACAGGTATCAACAATCGTAAGTTCATCTTGTTCACAAATCTTTTCCTTCTCCAAATTGCACTATAAAATTCCATGATTGTTCAACCATAATTATTCACATTTTCCCGCTACCTTCGATTCCTGTTTTTCCTCTTCAATGGACCCCAAAAACACCCAACTCCGAATCTTCTTCTTCCCCTTCATGGCTCAAGGCCACACAATCCCCGCCATAGACATGGCGAAGTTATTCGCCTCTCGCGGTGCCGATGTCGCCATTATCACAACCCGTGTCAACGCCCCTCTAATCGCTAAATCAATCAACAAATTTGATCGTCCAGGCCGGAAAATCGAGCTTCTGATCATCGATTTCCCTTCCGTGGCTGTCGGATTGCCGGACGGTTGTGAGAGTCTCGATTTAGCTAGGTCACCGGAAATGTTCCAGAGTTTTTTTAGGGCAACCACCATGTTGGAGCCTCAAATCGATCAGATTCTCGATCATCATCGTCCTCACTGCCTCGTTGCCGATACATTCTTTCCATGGACGACTGATTTGGCTGCAAAGTACGGGATTCCTAGGGTTGTGTTTCATGGAACTTGTTTTTTTGCTCTGTGTGCGGCGGCGAGTTTAATCGCGAATCGGCCTTACCAGAAGGTATCATCGGATTTAGAACCTTTTGTAATCCCTGGTTTGCCTGATGAAATCAAGTTGACTCGTAGTCAAGTGCCGGGGTTTTTGAAAGAAGAGGTTGAAACGGATTTCATTAAGCTTTATTGGGCGAGTAAAGAAGTTGAATCCAGATGTTATGGGTTTCTTATCAATAGTTTCTATGAGCTTGAACCAGCTTATGCTGATTATTACAGGAGTGTTCTAGGGAGAAGGGCTTGGCATATTGGTCCCCTTTCGCTGTACAGTGACTTTGAGGAAGATAATGTACAGAGGGGATCTTCTTCCTCCATTGATGAGGATCAATGCTTAAAATGGTTGGATTCTAAGAACCCTGATTCGGTTCTCTATGTAAGTTTTGGTTCTCTTGCCAGTTTAACCAATTCTCAGCTGCTGGAAATTGCCAAGGGCCTTGAAGCTACAGGGCAAAACTTCATTTGGGTTGTGAAGAAAGCAAAAGGCGATGAAGAAGAGTGGTTGCCTGAAGGATTTGAGAAGAGAGTAGAAGGGAAAGGACTGATCATCAGAGGCTGGGCACCGCAAGTTCTGATTCTTGATCACCGGTCTATTGGTGGGTTTGTGACTCACTGTGGCTGGAACTCTGCTTTGGAGGGAGTCACTGCTGGCGTGCCGATGGTCACATGGCCAAATTCTGCTGAACAATTCTACAATGAGAAGCTGCTAACTGATGTCCTGCAAATTGGGGTCGGTGTTGGTGCTTTGTATTGGGGCAGAGCTGGGAAAGATGAGATAAAGAGTGAGGCTATAGAGAAGGCAGTCAACCGAGTTATGGTGGGTGAAGAAGCTGAAGGAATGAGAAGCAGAGCAAAAGCACTTGGAATTCAGGCAAGGAAAGCCATCAAAGAAGGCGGATCATCTTCCTCTGATTTGAATGCTTTCTTTGAAGATCTGAGGTCTCGGGTTTGAAAGTTTTCGTTCAAAAATGTGTGCAAGGAAGTTTCTGAATCTTCTTATTATATCCTTACAGTAATTGAAGGGTTAGATGAATAACTGGTGATTCCTTAACCAGAAATATCTATACATATGAAGATTACTAGGAGCATTTGAGGCATGTTGGGAGCCATTTGTGGGGTCTTGAGTCTTTAACAATCTATAATGGTTCAGTCAACGTGGGTCATTAATCCCCTCTTGTTCTATTACCATTTACCAGATATAATACAATATACATCTCCATACATAAACACTCAAATTTATGTTAATTTGAGCTCCATCTTCGACATATACATTGTACAACTACCACAGAAATCAATGTCTAGTTTTTTTTCTACGATTAGATTTGATTTTGAAGTATGTGTATACATACATATATTTATTATAATGCTTTTCTGCTCCAACATAGTTATGGTTTTTGTGTGGAAATACCATCATTGGCAATGGGAATATAGCTTCTTTTCTGTTGGCCAGAACCAAAAAAATGGATACTTTTAGACTTCTGACAAGGAACAAAGCCATAAGTTGCCGGAAATGGACAAGGATATCGAAACAAAGAAGAAAAAAAGCAATCCAATGGGGATCTCTGATCAGGTAGTCCCCTTATGCAATTTTTTCTCAAATCAAGGACACCATTTCTCACCAGTTTCCTACACGATGGCCCGATTTTGGTGAGGTAATTATCTGAAAGTGAGAGATTCTGCAAATTTCCCAGTTCACAAACCACCTCCGGGACCTGGCCGTAAAGGAAGTTTCCGGCAAAGTTTAGCTGCTCAATCTTCTCCAGGCAGCCGAGTGAGCAAGGCAATGGGCCGGTTAGCAAGTTTTCGCCAGCATCGAAAACGATGGCTGTTTTCAAGAATCCCACTTCGTATGGAATGCACCCAGTTAGCTGATTGTTGAGTAACAAGATTTCAGTCAAACTGGCAGAAGCCTTTCCAATGCTTCTCGGAATCGGACCAGTGAATTTGTTGTTAGCTAAAGTGATATAAGACGTGGTTGTAGAGCCAAAGTTAATGGGTAATTTCATCCCAAAATTGTTGTTATTGAGGAATAAGAAGTCGAAACTCTTTACAAAAAGCTGCTGAGGAACAAACCCTGTGAAGAAATTGAATCTGATATCAAAGAACGACAGATCGGTGACACTCAATATGGCAACTGGGAAAGTACCCGACAGTTGGTTGTTGCTTAAATCGAGCTCATAGAGATATTGGAGTGATGCAATTTTGGGGGTGATTGTTCCAGAGAAGTTGTTGGAGTTGGCATGGAAGATAGCAAGGTCAGGGAGGCTGTCGATGAAGCCATCAAGCGTTGAGGCGGTCAGTTGGAAGCCGTTGAAATCGATACCTGCAATGGCAACAGCAGATTTGTTGTCTGGGGGGTTGTCACAGTAGAAGCCTTGGTACTTACAGATATCAGAGCCAACCCAAGTTTGTGTGACGTTTAATGGATCAGAAGTGATGAGGGCTTTGAAGGTCTGAATAATGGGGTACACCACTGCCAGTCTTTGGTCTAAGAATCTGAGGTCCTGTTGGCATTGACAAGTTTCTGGTGGTGGCGGTGGTGGTAACGGTGGTGGGGATTCAGGTGGTGGCGGTAGTGGTGGTGGTGGGGGACATCTGGTTGAGCATACATAGAGGAAGTGGGTGAGGAGGAGGAGAGTGGTGAGAATGAATTGCATAATTAGGCAATAAGAGAGGGAACTGGAAGGAGGATAATGATAATGAGAGGAGGATTTGGTAGGATTTATATAGAGGGTTTACGAGGCTCTTTCTTTTATGGGTACAAAAATGATAACATTTTTATGATAGTGATTGAATTTGGACTCGGACACTATAAAATGTGGTAGGTAATTGGCCAATTACGTTTTTCCTTTGTGGTTTTATATTGAATGTGGGGGTGTTTTTTATTTTCTGAACTCATGTTTTACAAGTGTTTAATAAATTCTAACTGTGTCTAATAAATTTACTATTTTTTTTCTTTTATAACAGGTTAAATTGAAGGTTTCATCCATTATAAAATTCAAATTTGAATATGATAGATTAGTCTAATTTTCAAACTTTAGAATGCACAAGAAATTTATTAGATGGCCTAGTAATTTATTAGACCTTTTTGAAAGTATAGGAATTTGGTACATAATTTTTAAAAAAATTTAGATTAATTAGATATAAACTTAGAAAGATTACAATGGTTGATATATATTTTCTTTTTTGAAAAGAAGATTATAACATTATATAAAGAGGAGAAGATCTAAAATTTAAACTTATTAATAATGATAGGAAGAGACAGTCATATCTAACTATATTTGAATTAAGTTTGGATCATTTTTGAACACGGCCTCCCGAACTATCTAAATAATGAAATGTCCACTGATTTTATTGAATTTATATGTATAAATGTAAAGTAGGCGCAAGCATGCTGGTCCATTTTTCTAAGTCACGTATTCTTTTTAATCCACTATGCAAATGTCAATTTTATATTAACAACACTTGGGTCATGTTATAGCTTAGAATTGTAAAGTTCAAAATGATTTCAATTCAATATTATTATTATTTAAATGTTTTCAACCTGTACTCATTACTTGGATGGATTCACTCTTCCTTTTAAAAGTGTATAAGGAATGATATGCTTACATCTACACCTACAAAATGTCGACATGTCATGAAAAGCAAAATGATGTCCATGGAAATTCATTAGAGCCTTAAGATTGTAGACTGAATTGACTTTGTTAGAATTGGAATGATACTTCACTTTCAAAGTTCTACCATTTCGGGTTCTCCCACATTTTTTTCTTCTAAATAAGAATATTATAATAGAAATAAGTTGGAGAAAATGTGAACTAGCAAATAACAGATAAAAACAATAATATCTAACCACTTGAACTACGTTGTTTTGAGCAAAAATATATAAAATTTGAAACCAACAATTAAAGTTCTAACCCTCTTCAAGTGAGAGGGAAACAACGACAAGAGGAAATATCTCTTTCTAAGATTCTAAATAGAAAACTAAAACTACTAAATTGTAGGCTATGGAAATTAATTGACAAAACAAAAAAACATCTACAAACTTAGCTAAGGACAAAGCCTCCTCCATAATAAATCAAAGTCCTTATTCGTGAGATAGACTTCCAAAGACTCATATTGAACCATCAAAAGAACACTTACTACTAAAACTACATTTAACTATATTTCGATTGATCCTTACATTGCCTCTTAAGTTAACAAAAAAACATTGACTCTGACTTATACTATTCTTACTCAACGCAAATGTAAATAAGAATTACTTCAAGTCATGAGAATAGTGGAAAAGTTGTCCATTTTCTAGTCAAATCTTTGTCTCTAGCTACTTTATATCTATTAGTCTACTATGCCAATATCAATTTTATATTGTAAATATTTGGAGTCACATGTTCAGTTTTTTTTTTTTATTTTGACTTGCACTTCTTTCTTTTAGAAGTGTACAAGAAATGATTTGCTAACTTCTACACCTACATTTATAGAGCATGCTATAAAATGTAAATGGTCCATAGGAAATTAATTAGAACCATAAGATTTGTATATATATAATTGTCAAGTTAGAAATGATAGATGGAGCCATTGGATGAATATAAAGTGCGCCTAATGATCTTAAGAAAGGTAGTGGAGAGTAGGTGTGTTTTGCACTACTTACAATTAAATCTTTCATCTTAGCAGTTTGGTCATTGGGTGGACTCCTTTCCAACCTTTCCAAAAGGAAAAAACACGTACAACCTAAAAAATGTTTCTAAAGTTGAACAAACATTAAGTATCTCAATAGAAGCTCCAAGACACTTAGAACAACAAGGAAAAATGTTAGACCATACAACATAACTAATCATTGAAGGATGGAATATAATTCTATGGAAACGAAAATTGCAATTGCACTAAATATGATAAATAACAAAACACTAAGTCTTGGTTTGGTAGGTAATTTAAAAAAATAAAATTTGAAAACAAAAGATTATAAAAATTTAAGTTAGATAATTTGAATTGAATACCAAACAATTACTAAACCACTCTTTAGATTTTAGGTACCAATTAATTATTTGCTCTCAAAGTAACATATTCAGTTGAGCTATACATATCTTTTATGAGATATCCTATGAGACACCCTAACATAAGCATGTGGTCCAATAAGGCCACAATGTAATTTGATATATACTTTAATCTTCCATGATGATTTTCTCTTTCAATTTTCATTTTTTATGCATACCAATCTTTTTCTATATCATAACTAAAACGTCATGCTTCGTTTCCTTATCTATTTCTTTTTCGCTCTTATTTTAAATTTAAACAAATAGTACTAATAATACTCAATAACATTAATTAGGGTTGTTTTCAAATATAATAAAAATGAATCAAAATATTTACAAAATATAGTAAAATATCACAGTTTATAATAGTCTATCATATATTGTTGATGTAACATTAGAAGTATTGTCATTTTAAAAAAATTTAATAAATAAATGTTTGTATATTTTCGAAAATGATTTTTTTTCTATATTATTATTAAAAAGAGAAAAGTAAAATACAATTGCTCGAGAAACAAAATTAAAACCATCGATCCAATTATAAGCAATTTTGGAAAAATGAAAATATTTTAGAAGTTTTTTTTTCTTTTGCTTTTATTAGAAGAAAAGGGGTTTTTTTCGAACATAGAACAAAATTTGAAAATATTTACACAGTATAGAATAATTTTAAAGAAGGAAAAAACTCACAATCCCACTACATGAAATAATAAAAATATCTTGTGATTAATCAGCCACACACTTGCAAAAAGAAAAAAACAGTCTTGTACTTAGTCTAAATGATCTTGTACATTTGTACTGATTTTTGTCTCTGATTGTTTAAATTTTGGTACACAATCATGCAGTGAAAAAAGAAAAAGAAACGAAGGATACAATAATTAATAATTAAAAAAGAGAAAGAAATATTGTCTCTACGAAAAAGATAATGCCGTAGACGAGAAGAGGAAATTTTGGAAGAAGAGAAAGAAATTCTGGAAGAAAAAATCTAAAATTTATTAAAAAGATTTACCGATCGTAAATATTTTTATTCTAAACGGCTAAATTAACCAAAAAGAGAGATAGTTTTATGGATATTTTCGCTTTTTATATGAATTTGTTATAACATAATACATTACTTTTATTTCTTTTTTGGATAAATTTGGTGAGCATGAGCAGTGATGACATATTGCTCTTGTTCATGGTATGTCATGTTTTGTCCTATTCTACTCTGAATGAGGAAACTCCTATCTCAAATATTCTCTACCTAGTTTATATATATATATATATATAACGATTTCGTAAATCTAACAAAATATCAAATTATTTACGATCCATATAACAAAGTGTATAAAGTTAGTCATTTTTTAAATATTTTAGGTTTGTCTTTCCATTTTTCTTCTCTTCCTTACGATTTCTTTCATCGTCTTTCTTCTTTCTTTTTTTCTACTGTGATTTTCTTTCCTTCGTCTTTCTTTTTTTTCTCTTTTTTGTTGCGATTTCTTTACATCGTATTTCTTTTTTCTGATTATTTTACGTTGTTTAATCATGCCATCAAATTTCTTCTTTTCCTCTTTTTTTTTCGCTGTGATTTATTTCTATTGTCTTTCTTCTTTTCCTTTTTTTTTTTACATCATTTAAATTTAGGTAACAAAATCTAAACAATCGTATACAAAAAGTAGCAAAATCTAAAAGATCGTGTATAAAGAATTTTGAAAAAAATTATTTAGATTGGAGTAGCCAAATATAAACGATTGTGTAAAAAAGTAAATGATTGTGTAAAAACAATAAAAGATCGTGTATAAAGAATCTTGAAAAAAATCATTTAGATTAGATTGGAGTAAAAAAAGTAAACGATCGTATAAAAAAAATAAAAGATTATGTATAAAGAATCTTGAAAAAAATTATTTAGATTGGACTAGCCAAATATAAACAATCACATATAAAAAAAAGTAAACGATCGTGTAAAAAAATAAATTATCGTTTATAGAAATCTAAACGATCGTGTACTAAAAGAATTAAAAGAATAGTGTACCAAATTTAAAAAAAAAAATTATTTAGATTTGGGTCCCCAAATCTAAACAATCTTGTAACCAAATTTGAACATAGCCAAATTAAACGATTGTGTAACAAAATTAAATTATAGAATCAAATAAATTGTAGTTGTATCTAAACGATTGCATATCAAACAATAATCAAATCTAAATGATCGCAAATATATTACGCACGCGTTGTTGACGAGGTATTTTTGGTATTTTACACGGTGAGCCTCTGGACTTTTTCCGTTTTCAGAATTGTTCTATACAGAGTAAATGTTTTACCGTTTTGTTATATTTTTGAGAAGACCCCATATATATATATATCAAATTCTTCATTTTTTTAAAAGACAAATATTATGAATTAATTCTATTTCTGTGATTGAGTTTACCATTTGAATTTATATTATATTTTATTTTTCTTCAACGCAGTTGGATCTTATTAAAAATTACGGATACATATCAAATTGTATTAGTAGTTTTTCCATTTTCTTCTGTCTCGGGAGGGAGCCTTTTAAAAAGTAGCAAAATATATTGAAACTATTTACAAAGTATAATAAAATTTAATTTTCTATAATTTATTAAATTTGTTTTTTTGCTATATTTTGTAAATAGTTTCTTTCTTTTTTTTTTTTTTTACTATCCATAACAATTCCTTATTTCAAAAATGATAATTTATGTATAATAACTTATGTTTATACCTTTGAAGTTAAATATGAATGAGTTAGTTTTAACTTTAAAGTGTTACACAACGCTATGCATGATGTACTGGTATCTCTTAATTAGTATGTTTTGGAAACTATTTTGATTATCTTTTTGAAGAAAATTATTTTTATAAATATTTTTTAATTTAAGTTTACCAAAACACAAAATAAGATAAAATATTATTTGGATCCATTTGATATAACAAATTTTCTTATATATAATACACATATAACTACATTATATGTTTCAGAATGAGTATAACCTACATATAATTTCCATGTCACAATTTGATTTCTTTAGCTCAAAACAAAATATATAAAAAAATGTAACCATAGCCTTAGGTTTTCAAAGTTCATAAACATTTATCAAAAGAATATTCAGCGAGGACAACATACAAGGAAGAATCCGAGATTACATTAAGTATATTGACCCTAAACACTCCTATAAAAAAAGTAATATATACAGAATATATAGGAGTTTTATTTCCAAATATGGCCACCAAATATCAGTAGAAACCTTACCGATTGAAAAATTTTCTCCTTGTCGACTGTTTGGTTTTTGACTTGCAAATGGAAAAGTTTCAAACGAAGGAAACTTACTTTTATATGTCACCTACAAGAAAAACCACTTTCAATTGTGCAAAAAGACGCGTTGCTATAAGTCGAAATGAGCCACTAAAAGTAATAGCAACACAGAGACACATGTCACTAAGAATGCTACTATAGCCGTCTAGCCAAAGGTTTTAGTGACATATTCACCATGCACTAGTACTAAAGGACAACTTTTACCAATGCATATGTGTTACTAAAACTCATTTTTAGCAACACATTGTTTGTCTTATACAGTGACGGTGCAAGTCTGTCACTAAAATTTAAGTTTTAGTAACATCTAAGTTACTAAAAGTGGATAGTTTTAGTAACATCTAAGTTACTAAAAGTGGATCAATGACTTTAGCATGTATGTTTTGCAACATACGTAAGCGCCTTTAAAAATATTTTATGAATAAAAAAATAATATTCAATTTAACATATGATATTTGTATACACAGCTTAACTTTCAACGAACCAACCAATTAACTAATTCACTTCAACAAAAGTAATATAATTATTCGTCTGTCTACAAGCTATATTCAACTTCCAAAAATAAACGGAATTGGTAGCTATAATAAGTACAAGATTCTTAGACCTACTTTTGACCATAAATAATTGACTTTTTAAGTTTCAGGCAGTTCTATCATCAATTTCACCTCACCCAACTTGAACTCAAGTTTCTTTCTACTTTTGTTTGGAATTTTTTCAATATAACTTCATTAGACTTTTATCTTCTCTAAAAATTAACAAGCTCTCAAGATCAACAAAATAATTTTAGAGAAATCTTGTCTTGAACTTGAAAATAGAAACTAAGAATTAACTCTAGAAAGATGAATACAAACATATGAAATTGGAACCTACCAAAAACCCAAATTCATTTGATAAAATGCATAAACAATACAAACCGTACACAATAACTAAGCTATAACTACCATCACTGCAATATAGTCAAAATATTCAAACAAATACTTGAGAGAAGATTCAAATCAGAGTTTAGTGTTATTGTGTGTTGTGTATCTTATTCTATGCAATGAGACATGGTCATGGCATGCTTTATGCTCTATATGTCTCGCGTTCTCATGTAATTACTAAGTCCTCGTTGAGTACCAGTTTTCTTATCGCTTGCCCAAGTATAAGTGAAACAATAGGTTTCCTGGGCAATCCCAGTTAAACACAGGAAATTGATATCAAAACTTAGTTCTAGGGTTCATTCTTCATTCAGGTTGTATAAAAGAGTTATCTATACAGTATGAGAAAGTATAAGTTTAAACTATATCTACTTATCTACACTTGAGAGTCTGTAAAAGGGGGATTAAGATGATGTGAGATGAGATAGTGAACTAACTTGCATAAAAGAAGGGGTGAAAGAAAGTTTATGTATTACTAGTCGAATAAGTAATCAAAGAACCTTGATGCGATATAACTCAATTAACTAGCTTGTGATTAAGGCGAGCACCTCTTGGTGTCTTTAAATGCCACACTTGCTCACCTCTCGAGATCCAAATGACTAAGCTTATTTAAACAAGATATATCTAGAATGTTTCAGTTAAAAGACTTATAGAGCTTCTCTTTTAAGGGTGACAATCTCTCGGCGCCATATACCCATACTTGTTCTCCTTTTGGGACACAAATGATGGAAGTTATCTTGTCAAGGTAGAGTTTGTCTCCAAACTTCTACTTGCGCGCGTTAGCCATATCCTTGCTACTTGCCCTCTCGGGCACTTGGCGATAAACACTAGCCAAGTGATGACTATAGCTCAACTAACGTGAGAAAGCTAACCTTCTTATCAAGAACTTATCATAGATCTTAAACTACAAATAGCACAAGGACAGGTGAACAATAAAGATATGATAGATTGAAAATGTATAAATATGAAATGTATTAAAGAATATAAGCCTTAGGCCACTGTACAATATGAACAAAAACATTATAATGAAATAAAAAGATGGAAAGAATAGAAATGACATTATAAGTTAGGGGAGATGGGGAATGAGATCTTCTTCACTCATACCTTAAGCTTTCATTCATTGGTTGACCAGAGAAGATGAAGAAATGCTTTATAAACGGTGGAAAAGCTATTCCTTTCCACCACTCTCTAGTTTTTGGTCGATTTACACAAACATTTGGCTCTTCACATAACTGATGTTCTTGGCCTATTTGGGCCCCCTTTACTTGGTGAAGATGGAGACCTTTTTATAGGCAAATTTAGGCGAGATATATTGTAATTTTCTTGGTTGAGTACCTTACCGACTTTCATAGTTGAAATAACTTTAGGTAGGACCATAGTCCCTGCCTCCTTAAACTTGAAACTAGCTGCTGAACAAGGGTTAAAAACTACCTCATTGCGAAAACAGTCTATACTTGCATGGTTGGTAGATAGCCAATCCATACCTAAGATTACATCAAAATCTCTCATGTCTAAAACTAGCAAGGTTACATCTAACAAATGGTTCGCTATCTCTACCTGACATGCTTTTATCTTTCTTTTAGATAACATAACTTCTCCCGATGGAGTAGAAACAAATAGTATACTACCCAAAGGTTATACTTCTAAACACATATGCCGAACAAAAACTGAAGACATGAAAGAATGAGATTACCCAGAGTCAAACAACACAAATGTGAAGTGCCCCAAGATTGGGAGCATACCTGTCGCCACAGTACCAGCTTGCTCGGCCTCCTGACGAGTAATGGAAAATACTCTTCCCTGCTGGGGAGTAGGAGTCTGGTTCGAAGTAGTCTCAAGCAGTTTCTGAGGACAAAAGTCAACTATATTCCCTGGTTGCTTGCACTTGTAACAAACTCCACTTCCTGCTAAGCAACGTCCTCTATGAGATCTCCCACAACTACGACAGACAGGTAGCTCTGTCAAAGTCTTTCCTGTAGCAGTAAGCTCTTGGCGATGCCACTGGAAAACAACTCCGGACCTCAGATTCCTCTATGGCGCTATAGTAGGCCGCAACTCAGCCTTCCTCTTCTAACCTGGGGTTGACCCTCTTCCTACAGCCTTGGACGAGTTAGCTCTCTCATGCCAACTCATATCCACTGCCAGGCGTAGTGCATTAACATGGGTGGTTGGCCTGAAGGCTTGAACGAAACCTTGTAGGTCTAGTCTGAGACCTCTAACGAACTTCTCGATCCTGGCAGCCTCATCCTTTACTACATCGGGAGCAAAACGGGATAGCATATCAAACTCTGCGTCATACTGCTCCACAGTCATGTTGCCTTGCTCGAGGTTCAAGAATTCTTGCTGCTTAGCATAGCTTAGGTTGGTAGAGAAGAATTTTGCATAGAAGCTCTCCTTGAACTGCTCCTAGGTTATTTGGTTGACATCACCACCCAACATCCTCTCAGCAGTCTCCCACCAAGCGGTACCTCTATCTTCCAGGAAGAAGAATACGCACTGAAATTTCTGGCCATTAAGGCACTTCATGTACCGAAATATGGTCTCTATAGAAGTCAACCACATCTGGGCCTTGGTGGGGTCATCTATGGACCTGTCAAACGTCATGAGGTTATACTTCCTAAAGTCTCTCAGATGCTTCGCCTCTGCTGATAGTCGGTCTGACACGGCTGGGGTTCCACTAGAGTCTGAGCAGGGGCTGGCTGGGTTTGTTAGGCAGCATGCAACGATGCCAATCATCTCTTAGCATATCTTGGTACCTCTTCTCCAAGCAACGAGGTCTGCTTGAGTGATGGCTGCAGTAGGGTTTGCAGCTTGTACAACAGGTTGCTCTTCAGGCTAGATATGTCCAACTCCTTTGCCTCCCCTACCACGTCTGCGTGCACCTCTACGTGGCGGCATTTTTCCTAAATTCCACCTGCAGAAGTTTTCATAATGCAATCATAACATTATCACAAATCATAAAATATACCTCGCGAGTGACAAATGACCGTATTAGCCATAGGGTAAAAACAAAAATAAAAACTTACATCGTAAATCAGTCTGCAGAACCTAAAACTTAGGCTCTGATACCAACTGTAGCGATCCAATTTTTTATACTAAGCTGATGTCGTTACTACTTAAATGAACATAAAAATACTTCAATTAAAATAGAAAATATCAACTTTTCGTAATTTAAAAACTCAAATATTCATTAAAATAACAAATAACTAAAGTAAGTGGAAATAAATCCAAAAGTAAGTTCTTAACTCGAGCCCTATCTAGTTTTAAAAGAGTAAAATAAATAAAAGTGCATAAATACTGAAATCAAAACGAATAACGTAAGGCGGAAGCAAAAGTGGTCCTCTATGGCATGCCACAGTCACTTCTTGTCATTCACCAGCTTTCCTCTGCTCTTACCTCTACCTTTGCCTGAAAAATTAAACATAAGAGAGTGAGTATAAACATATATTCAGTAAGAGACCTACTATTAGTCCCGCTAGATGGCTGTTAACTTCCTATTAAAGTCCTGTAAAGTGGTACCCCTAACTGGCACGTTCCCAAACACGTGCAATCTGTGATCCTGTAAGAACATCTCTGATCTTCGGTGAACCCAAAGGAACACCTAGGACAAAACTGATCTTCAGTGAACACAAGGAACACTTAGGACAAACTGGTCTTTTGTGAGTCTCGAAAGAAAACACTAAGACAATTAGGCTGTGGTGACTCAGTCGAGCTACTCGTAAACATATCATCTCATACTAGACTAGTGATCTCATCAGATTATACAGTAAAAAAAGGTGGTGATCCTGAGGGACACCCATGTGGGTACGACTCTAATAGAAAAAGCTAACAGTACACCCTATCTATAGCATGCAACATAACATAACATCATCATAAACATGGAATAAGCATTAATCGAAACGTCCTTAATCATGAGATTAATAGTTCATGCATAAGCATCAACAACATCAAATATCATCATCATAAACATAACTCAGTCGGATCTATTAGTCATCATAACCTAGACTAGTCATGACTAGCAATTATCATATAAGCATAAATGCATTATGCATATTGGCTACGTCAGTGCATAATGGAAGAGTTATATGCAAGTTCTGACTTCAATTCGTAGGTCTAGTAGGAGAATCTCTTACCTGGAGATTAGCTTAACCAAATGTAATCCTGACAGCAAGGTCAAGCTTCCATATAATAAATCATAAACAGTAAAGGCAATTTATTAAGTTCAATAACTTAACTCGCAGTAGATCAAGGATCCAAAATCCAGTTGATTTAACTTACCCAAAGTCAAGGTTGAATTCGATTGCACTTAGTTGGACAAATTCCCAGTTCAGCTTCCAATTAAATCTAACCAATTTAATTCAACATCCAAAATTACATTAATTAGAGTCCAAAAATAAATCTTTGTTGGCCAGTAACCAAAACTTTTCAAAAATAAGTAAAAAGAAAAAAAATAAACTTTGTGGCTTAAAATGGCTTGGCTAGAGGAAAATCTGGCTAGGTGGCTCGGCTGAAGGAGGGAATCGGCTCGGGTTGAGGTTGAGAGTTGTTCAGATGGCTGACGTGTGGCTGAAGGGAAAGGACGCCTTGCGTACACGCGCGCAACTCAGATGGCTGGGGAGGCGACTCACAAACACGCACTCGACTCGGATGGCTGGGGACGCGACTGGGAGGCAACCAGTTGTGACGACGAATGACGTACCAGAGCGGCAAGCGGATGATCGGTGTTTTACGACGAAGACGCTGATGGGTAAATGACTCGGCTACAGGCGGGCGGCGGAGATGGCTTGATGAAGGCTCAAGTGAAGAGAAGCTTGGGCGTTTGCGACGATCGATTGACGGACGTCCGTCAACTCGACGGAAGAAGCACGATCAGAGGCGTTGACGGAGATGGTTGGCTGAGACAGAGACGGCTGAACACAACGGTTTACAGTGACTACTAAACAGAGGAGGTTGACGGCGGTGGCGGGTTGAATGGGGTTTGAGATTAGGGTTTCTTTAGGGTTTTCTTGTGATGAGGAAGAAGATGAGGAATTAGGGTTTCCACGTTTTCCAAGGGCTATTTAATGAAATAATAATAGATTATTATTATTATTTTTCTTTTATCCTTTATTTATTTTATTCCCAATAAAACAACTCTCTCCCTTTCTTCATTGAAACTCATCAAATCTACTTTTTAAACTCAAATCTCTCTCTCTCTCTCCAATCAATCACTTTTATCTTTCCCAAAATAAGTATCCTTACATAATTATATTATCTACATAATATAATTATTTCAACTTCAACTTTAATTAATTACATAATCATAGATAATTAATAAAACTTCTCCACATATACAAATCTCTTAAAACAACCAAAACAAACAACTTTAATCAAAATTCCAACTTTATTTAATTAGATAATTTCCAAAATATCTAATAAATTCCAAACTCCACAAATCAAATATTCCAACAATTGAAAGAAAATTACATCCAAAATTTTCAAAATTACACTTAAGATAATTAAAATTAAATTACCTTAATTTGAGGTGTTACAAAAAACTTGTTTTCCTACATGATCACCCATTGCTATTTCATCCATGTATAATATTTTTGCTAAATGATTGACATATCAATCTTGTCTCATTACACAATCCATTAGATGGATCCAAATTTCTCAATAACAATGTTTGTAGAAAAAAAAATCAAGGAAGTCTTTTATATAGTAGAAAAAAATGTTACAAAAACTTTTCAACTTTCCAATATTTAAATTTGTGTTTTTAATTAGGATCAATAAGATCTTTAATTTTTAATTAATCTCTAAAATGTAAATGAAAAACTATCTGCATTCCAACTTTTCACATCATGCATACTTTAATTCCACTAAACTTAAGTATAATTAATTAAAAAAGTAGTGGATAAATGAAAAACCATTTGCATTCAATTTTTCACATCATGCATACTTCAATTCTACTAAACTTAAGTATAATTAATTTGAAAAGTAGTGAGAGATGGTGTGTCTTTTATATATATATTAAAAAAATAAAATTTAAAATAAACTTACGAAAGAGAGATTTGAAACATAGAATAAACTCAATGGTATAATGGAGAGAAAAAATTTCTCCACATTGAGACTTTTATATATAATATAGATATGGATGTCTTTCTAACGAGTTGTTAGGAATGTTATTCATGGTAATGAAACGACGTTTAATGTTATAAATTTATATTTATATTTAATTGATTCAAATGTTTATTAAATTTCTAAAATTGATAAATATTCAATTTTGTAAAAAAAATCACTATTTAAAATAAATTAATTAAAAGTTTTATTGTTAATTTAAATGTCAAAAACAGTTTCATGTCGTACATATAGTATAGAAAAAGTTAATTGAATTCTAAAAAACAGACTTATAGAAATGAAAAGAAAGCTGAAAATAAATAAAAAAGAGTATTAAATTTATTGAGTTGCATAAAAATAATAAAAATATATATAAAAAAAGAACGTTTCATCTTCAGAAAATACTGATATTAATAATTGTGAAGTCTGAACCGAGCAAAACAAAAAGTTCACCCTATTTTTCAAATATTTCCATTGAAACTTATCTTTTGCAAAATGATTTTAACCCTAAACTCTGATAATCCCAGGTTATGTTAGAAAAAATGAAAGAGACCTACACTTCTCTTAGATAGATTGATTATTTATTTAATTGCATCTGCATTAAAGATAGATTCAATTTGTTAGTACGATCAACTTAAATTTAAATTTAAGATAGTTTGTTTTTTAATCTTTTCCTTAGTCTAAACGTATGTACGAAATGTTTCAATATTTCATAGTTATTTTTCAAAACAAAACTTTAATGAGGAATTTTTTTTAACATTTTTTTTAATGTTTAAGAGCCTTTTTAAAATTTTAAAAAATTATAGATATTCATGATTTAACCATATTAAAATCATTATCAAATTGGTAGAGTTTGAATCGAATTTGACTCTGTGTTGCAAATTGGAAGGTAAGCAAAGCATAAGCAAATGAAGCCAAATTTAATTTAGAAGGGTCCTTACGAGACCACCCTTAGCTTTTCAAAAATATTATTAAACATTCATTTTACTATTATTTGTTCAAATGAAATGTATTGATCACTGGAGAAGCTAAGAAATTATAATTTATAATGTGCATACCATAATTAGAATAAGAAAAAAGAAAAAAAAAAGAAGATAAAACAAATAATTTTATTTTTTTATTACCTAACTGATCATTTGCGAATGCAGATTCCTTTAAGCCATTCTATGCTCAGTTGCATGAAGCTTGGTAATAAGCCTCATCCACAAACTTGAAATATTTATATCTCCAACTCTTGTTCAAGCTTAAACTTCCCACAACTGCCCACAACTGCCCAAAATCCAACTATAAATCCAAGTTTTATTATAATGTAAAGCAACCACTTCTCCCATTTATCCTCTTCTTCATCCAGATTGTCCATACCTTTTAATTGTGGCTCGGATGAATTCTCAATTGCACATTTTGTTGGAAGTGGATCTCCGCATAGATATTGATTGTTGTGAGATAACATCAACACGCCTAATGAAATTAGTTTTGATACTCCTTGAAATTGGTCTAGAAAATTGGTTGAAAGACAAGCCGAGTGATTCTAGCACCTCAATTTTTCCTATTTTAGTAAGAATTGACCTGACTAAATTATTATAGGACAAATTCAATCCAAATAATCCTTTAAGCATAATAATCTCACATGGAATGGAACCAACCAAATGATTTTTGGAGAGGTCTATATTTACCAAAAATGTTTTTAGTTGTTTCGTGGAGTAATTTAACTCACTTGATTTGGTGCATTGTACTACATATTTTTCACCATGATAGCACATTTCACCATCTAAATATTCATAGTAGTAGTCATGATGATCTGTAGAATGTTTTCTTGTCATTACATCAAAGTTGCTAAGATTTGGTGGGATACCTCCTTCTAATTGATTGTGTGCAAGGTCCAATATCTTCAATTTAATGAGTTTGCAGAGAGTTGAAGGAATAGTGTCATTGAACAAATTACCTCGTAGTATTAATAATTGCAAACTTCCAAGATTATTGCCTACCCATGTGGGGATATTTCCAGAGAACTTGTTTCCTTCAAGATCTAATGTATCCAAACTTCGAGAATTCTTCAATACAATTGGCATATACCCCTCAAAATTATTGTTCCTCAAGTATAGTTGTTCAATATAAGTGAGATCATCCTGTGAATATGGAAAGGTCCCAAAAAAATTGTTTGAGGACAATTCCAAATAATGTAAATTTGGAGTCAACAAACAACCTTGAACAACTCCAATTAACCTATTAGTTGAAAGATCCAAAAGGTACAGATTTTTCAATTGGCATAGTGATGGTAATAAAGAATCATTGATAAGATTATCATTAAGAAATAACATGTCCAAATTGGGCATTTGATCTACAATATTGTGGTAAAAAGCAAGCTTGTCATTTTGTTGTGGGAAAGATCCAAAGTGGTGAGATTTTGTGATGCCAACCATGTTGGTATAGCACTTGAGATACTCATATTATTGGACAAAAATAAACCACACAATGATTTTTGGTTTTGAAGCCACAGAAGGAACTCACTTCCAAAACAACCAATATATGAGTCAACATCAAACAATTTTAATTAAAAGGAAGAAACCAATTAAGGTGTCCAATGAAAGATGCTTATTTTAAACGACGTAAAAAATGAAAAGGAAAAGAAGAAAGACGATAAAAAGAAATCGCAATGGAAAAAAAAAGGAAAAAAAGAAAGACGATAGAAAGAAATCGCAATGAAATGAAAAGAAGGAGAAAAGAAGAAAAACGATAGAGAAAAATCGCAGCGAATAGGAGAAGAAAGATAAACCTAAAATATTTAAAAATAACTAACTTCACGAAATTTTGTTACATGGACGATAAATATTTTAGTGGTTTGTTATATTTATGAAAATTAACCAATCAACTCACATTTTTCAAAGACAAATGTGAGAAACATTATGTGGAATCATCAAACACTTCCATTTTTTGGTCGATGAATATTTTTAATATATTTTATGTATTATTTATTTGATAATTTTACTTGTTTTTATTTTCATCTTAAATATGTTATATAAGTTAAATCCTATTAAATTAATTGTAAATTAATAAATAATTATAAACTTCTACCCAACATGGGGCCCACTCAACGATACAACCACAAAATTCAATATATGCATTCTCATTCTAACTTGTAATTGATCACCTTCCTTTGCCAATTAGAACAACACACATGACAACACACTCGTTCGAGGCCCACATAATCTGTGTATTAAATAATTGAACAATAAAAATGGGGGAAATTGTCACAAAGAGAGTTTTTATTTTTAAAAGTAGCATCGTTAAATAATAAATTTTGACCAATTAAATCGTACTACGTTATTATAATAAAATTGTAATGATTATAATTTGATTAGATTTGGGTATTCAAATTTTCTCATATCCAACCCAAGACTAAGAAATAATAGACTCAAACTCGCCAAACAAGTGGGTTCGAGCCTAAGCTCATTAAGCAAATAAGCCCAAGCCCATGCTGCTGGATAAATGTGCTTAAGCCCAAACTCAACAAGCAAATAGGCTCCAATCAACCTAAAGTCCATAAAAAATCTCTATAAATAGAGACCTTTCCGTTCATTTTGAGAACTTTTGGTTTAAGGAAAAATTGAAGTTATGAAGAATTAACGACAAACTTTAAAAAGCTCTTAAGACGTGCATCATCTCCTGACTTAAAACTACAATTTCTTGATCAAAATTGAAGATAAAAAACTTCTAAGTCTTAATTTGTATTTAAGAGAAAGTATCAAAAGAGTAAATATTAAAGACTGTATCCACGACACCAAATCAATATACAAAGTTCAATTCCACGAATCATATTTCTCTTGAAATCTTGGGTGAACAAGCACATTTTTTGAAACTCGTAAAATTATTTTTTTTAGACGTCTATGCCAAACTCGACATCAAGATTTCTCTTAAATATTAAAAGTTTTTCAACTTATCGATTGTGTTTGGGTCTTTCGGTGCTTCTTGATAATATAGACCGAGATTAATTAACAAATTTTCAAATCTTCCCAAATCTTAACTAACTTTTTACATTCGTGAATTTTTTTTTTATTCGTGAAATTTGTAAACATAAATTAATGCGAAATTTTTAAATTTATAAATAACGAATTTTTTCTAGAATTTTTCTCAATCTTGCACCGAATCTTAAATAATTTTATCCTGATCTAATTTGTTTATACTGATTTTTTTATACAATTTCTCAAAGTATTTAAACTAATTTATGTGTTCCATAATTATGTTAACAAAATTATCATAGAAATCTTATTTACAACAACCATTTTATATAAAAATTTAGGAAGATTATAATATAAAATTTGACAAGGGTTGGGTAAAAGATTTGGTTGATTTCGGTTCATTCCGGATAAAATTATACCGATAAAGTCCAAAATTATCAATTTTATAGGCTTTCTCAGTACAATTTTACCCAGATCAATCGAGATCCATAATTTCTTTGAAAAGATAAAAAATATTAATTAAGCTTTGGTGTAAGATTTGTTTGAATATTTTTTTTAAAAAGATTTAAAAAAATAAAAAAGATTTGGGAACATTTGAAAAAAAAAAAAGTAGAATCTCGGTCTAATGCATGCACCGGGAAAACAAAAAAACAACCAAAATAATTGATAAGTTGAATTTCTTTAAATATTTTAGAAAATCTTGGTGGTCAATTTTGTCCGAGATGGATCGAGAAAAACAATTTTGAGAGTTTTTTTTTAAAAATGAGCTACTTTTGAAATCAAAAACTAAAAATGCACTACTTTTGTTAATTTTCTTAAAAATAGAGATAAAATCTATTTTCTTTTTACAAGTTAATAAGTTAGAGATTAACATAAGTCTTATTTAAAACTTTTATGGACAAAAAATAGATGTGCTTTAAAGTTATTTGATCAACTATATTGGGTAGCAATTTTAGGAATAATAATTAAATATATTGCAACATTTTTTAAAATTTATAAATATAATAGAGTTTATCGGTGATAGACTTCTATCGTTAATAGACTCTCATGTTCTATCAAGACTTCTAAACGCACTTTAGCATATTTTGCTATATTTATTTTAAAATGTTTATATGTCTTAATATTTTAAATTTAATTACTATATTTGCAATAATAGAGGATTAGACTCAAATATTTTATAATTAAATGTAATTATATGTCCGTATTGTAATGTAGTGTAATAACAAAACTTATGTAATGTAATTATATGTCCAGATTTGTAACATGATCTAGCTCATTTTGTTTCAACCGACCATCTTTTTCGATGTTTTCACATTTGACGATTTCATTTTCGTTCCGTTTTCGATTGCTCACACTTTTCGAACGATTTTTTAATTTTCAGTAATTCTGATTATATTCCAACTCTCCAAGTAATTCCAATATACTTTCAAGTCTAGGGTAAAGTATATAAACGTGTACCAATTTTAGGATTCGGTTTCAATTATATCTTACTTAATTATGTTTTAAAATTCTCGTTTTAGTTTTTTTAGTTATTTAAGTTAGGAAAAGAAAAACATTTCAGTCGGTGGTGAAGTTACACCTAACACTGATATTCTTTCTCTACAATAGTTATAATAATAATCTTCTCAAATGTTAAGATAGGTAGTAGAGGGTGGACTGACCTAGTTTTTAGCTAAAACCAACACCCTCTCCAATATTTTTATTGTTAGGAGTTGGGAAGAACAAAATTCCATATTGGGTTTAGAAAAGTATTGAGAGAAATAAGATCCACTTAGTATTGAAGTTGGTTCCACCAAAAGCATGTCTACATCCACTTAGTCACTCTTGTTGATTTTCAGCAGCTCATTCACAGAAAATATATTGGATGAAAAATACAAAGAATACAATGGATGAAAAAACTTCTATACCTCTTTAGATCTTGAAACTTCACCATCTAATAAATATATGCAAATGTAAATAAGTACTATAATTCAAATGGGTTTATAAAAATGAGACCAAGTAAACTTGATTATTTAATTTCATTTACCAATCTCAATCGTTTCAATTAATTGCAAGACCTTATTTGATTTTAAATATTTGTAACTTTAAAATATAATTATATTTATACAATATCAAAAAGATTTTATATTGTATAATATAATCAAAAGTAAATAATAACTTAAAGCAAATTAATCTTTTTCAACAAAATACATAAAGGATGGAGATGAGACTTGATGCACCAAAACATTTCAACTTAATTAACACATACTTAACATCTTCCACCCCACAACCAGATAACTGCATTTATTAAAAAATATCGAGCTAAAATTATTTTTAGACCAACAGTAACTTAATTATGTAGTTTGGAGTGTGATAACTCTCCTTTGTAAGTGTTATTTAGCTCTAAAACTTGAGATAATCCTAAACAGTTCATGTGTTTACTGATGAATTCAAGTAAAACCAGATCAAGAATATACGTTTTCATACTTGAATTATTAATAAATAAACGATAGTGGTCGGATTTGAAAATTCTTTTCTTAAAATGAATAGATAGAATTTTACGGACAACAAAAAAAAAAAAAGGAAATTTTCATAAATATAACAAACTATTAAAATATTTACGGTCCGTGTAACAAAGTCTATAAAGGTAACAATTTTTTTTCCATTACGAATTGTTTTTATTCTTGTCCTCTTCTTTTTTTACGTCCCAAATCTGATTTATTTTTATCCTCTTTCTTATTTTTCTCTTTTTTTCGCTGCTTCCATCATCTTTGTTCTTTTCCTTTTCTTTTTTTTTATGTCTATCATCTTTTTTCTTCTTTTTTTTCCTACTTGCTTCGTCTTTCTTTTTCTCTTCATGTTGTTTAAATTTGGGGCAACCAAATCTAAAAGATAGTGTGTAAAAAGAATCTTGAAAAAAATCGTTCCAAAAGAATTAAAATAAATCGTTTAGCCAATAAAAAAAATAAACGATTATGTAAACAAATCTACATTGAAAAAAATCATTTAGCCAAATTTAAATGATCGTCTACCAAATTTTGAAAACAAATCGTTTAGATTTGGTTTAAACGATACTGTAACCAAATTAAACGATAGAATTGAAAAAATAAATCGTTAAATTTGGCTATCCAAATTTAAATGAATAAATCTAAACGATCGTGTACCAAACAATAGCCAAATCTAAATGATCATGTATCAAATACGCGTTGTACCAAATATATTACACGCGTTATTGACGAAGTATTTTTGTATTTTTTATTGCAGAGCTGTAAGCTTTTTCCATTTTTAGAATTGTTTTATTTTGGTGTTAAATTATTAAAAAAAAAAGAAAAAGAAGACTTTTCAACCAACGCTACGGATGGGGAAAGGATGGAAATAATAATAACGTGGAGGTAAGACGACTTTTTAGTTAGGGTAATTATAATAGGTAGCAATTTTTAGAATAGTTATTAAGTATGTAGCAATATTTTTAAAAAATTGCAAATATAGCAAAATCTATCAGTGATACACTTCTATCATTGATAGACTCTTATGGTTTATCAGTGATAGACCAATATTTGCTACATAGTCTATCGGTGATAGACTCCTATCATCGATAGATTTTGACAGATTTTGCTATATTTGCAATTTTTTTAAAATGTTGCTATATACTTAATTATTTTGAATATAATTGCTAAATTTGCAACTATCCCTTTTAGTTAATTACATGTGAAGAAAATGGAGTCCGATGACAACTCCATTATCAATAGGAAAAACAAGATGAGTTAATTAATTAACAGTCTCTTTCTAATTTACTGAAAGTAAATAAGATATGTAAGTCGTTGATGAAGGGTTTTGCTATTAAAGTTTACATCATATCCCTCAACCCACTTTTCTCTAAATTTTCTTTTAAATTGGAACAGTTTTAAATATAACAAAATGAATCGAAATATATATAATATTAAAAAATTTCAAACTCTATCAATGGAAGTCCATTAATATCTATGTTTCGTTAATAAAATAAAATTTGCTATATTTTACGATAATCTTCTACTGTAATAGCCTAATGTTTAAAGGATATAATAGATATGGAACTTACTGTACCTAAAAAGTTATTATTTGCAAGAAAGTTTGAATAAATTAAAATTATATATGTATATATGTATATTAGCTACTCAACCAATATCTAACAATATTGTAAGATTTATATCCAAAAAGAGAGAGAGATAAATTCATTTCCACTTCCTTCAACGTCAATTTTGTAAAATTCATAATCAACTTTAATTTCATCAGCCAAATCTTGGAGTAATTTTGCTTTCACATAATTCAAAATATGAATGTAATTAATTAACGATGTTTTAATTGGTTCAAAAAATCAATTTTCATATTGCTTTAGCACCACTTGTACTCGGTTTTTATTTTTTTAGCAAAAAAATACTCCAATTTAAATTTTAAAAAGGGAAACTTTAGTAAATGTAACAAAATACCAAACTATTTACGTTTGTATAACAAAACATATAAAATTAGCTATTTTTTAAATATTTCAGGTTTCCCTTTCATCGATAAAATCATCTTTCTCCTACGATTTCTTTCATCGTGTTTCTTCTTTCTTCTATTTTTTTTCTTCGATTTCTTTCCATCATCTTTATTATTTTTCAATTCTTTATTTAATCTGTCTTCCTTATTTTTCTCTTTTTTTTTTTATTTCTTTCTTTTTTATCGAACGTATACTGAGTGTTTGCTTTAAGTACCGAATGAAGAACTAGGTTTAAGGCCTTCGTTGTTGTTAGCAACGGTAATGGCCATGTTGGATTGAGAGTTAAGTGTAGTTGTCGGTGATCCCTGTTAGGAGGGGTTATTGGGGTAACAAGTTCCAATATCAAAGGTAACCATCATAAAGAGATTGTTCATGAAGGCTTGGAATAAACTATCCTCCAAGGTATATGCTTCAATTATTCTTTATAGAATTCTATTGATCGGTATATTTCTACATGGTCTTAATTAGGATTTCATCATTGTGCGCTACTTTGTACTTAAATTGTTCTCGACGTTCTTTTTAGCTCTAAATTCATATTTTTCATATGACTGACTACTGTTTTTGCATTCTTGAAATTTAGCATGGTAGGGACCCAAAACTGACAAATGAAGATATTTGTATGGACTACCTTATCGCTGGTGCTCAAAATATTGTTTGTGCTTACAGCTACAGGTACCAGAGAATATTAATGAAAGAAATTGCGTTAAGTGCACTTTCAGAAATTATCCAAATGGAACATATGTTATTTCTAGGACATGGTATTTTTTCAAAATTCTTGAATTCTCTTGTCATACTGCTTTGCTAATGCTTCTTATTGGATTTGCTTCTTGCTTGAATGTAAATGTCTGGCCTTGACATTTGTTGATTTCATTTCTAATTACTTGTAATTTTGTTGTCCTCACGACTGTAGTTGTTTTGTCTCTAAAGCATGTATATTACTTTATTTTGAGAAGAAACTATTTCGCTGAATTAAACAAAATACGGGCGAGGAAAGCTTCAACTTGAGTTTTGGAAGCTGCAATTAAAACCTTTCCATTCCAGAGAGAAGAAAATCATGGTTACGGAAGGTCCGGATGGATCAAGAAAGAGTGAGAAAGAGCAATATGATCCTGCAAAACAGAAAACAATTGCCCATCTCATTAAAAATGTTCTATGAATTCTTTGAAGCCATAAAATCCAAAAGTAAACAAACATCAATTAGATTCATCTTCATCAAGATAGTGTTGGATTATGGTTGATTCTATTCGTGGTTGATTATTGATATTGGGCTGTGTTTCTTTTAGACTTTTCTATTTGTTTGTCCATCCATTTTGTTGAATTGATTTGTGTTTTGTTTTCTTAACTATTGTGTTGCCTTTTGTACGTTATATGTTGAATGCATTTTGTAAATGCAATACAGTTTTAGTATAATCGAGTTCATGTTTAGAATAATTAAATTAGAGAGTTTCAGTTATTTCTTGTGATGAGATGAGATCGCATAGAATGAATTTATAATGATAAAAGTTTGGTTCTACTAAATTTGGGTTTAGTCACACGAACATTTAACTTGTGTGCTTTGCTATTTGTTTATGTTGAACTTGAACCCCAGTGGCTATACTGGTGAGGATCTCCGTGGAATCCCAAACAACCTCATGCCCTTTGTATAGCAAGTTGCTGTCGGCAAGCGTCCTGCCTTGACAGTCTTTGGAACTGACTATTCAACAAAAGATGGAACTGGAGTAAGTTTATCGTAAGTTCATCATGCCCTTTTGCTTGATTGCTCGTTTTTCTTGCTGTGCTTAATTTGCTTAGTCCGAGGCTTCCAATAATTTTCTCTTCCATTAAAAGATCTATTGTCCTCTGCAGGTACGTGATTATATTCACGTTGTTGATTTAGCTGATGGACACATTGCTGCATTGCACAAGCTAGATGCGGCTGGTATAGGTAATACACTAAATATAAAGCTCTTTGCTTGTGGTGACTGGTAATGCATAGTAGATTTTCCTGATCCATTTTAGTTTTTATTTATGTTTAAGAACCATTATGGAGGATACTTGGTATATTTACCCCAAGTTTCTATTTTGAGCCTTAATAACACTCATAATGCCGCGAGAATACCATGGATACTAAGGAAAATTCCTACATTACATGAGAGAGTAATGTTTAGAGCTAGTGTATAATTAATGTTTTGGGTTAAACAAAAAAGTCTCAGGTTCATTACTTTGTGGCCTAAAATGTTGGCTACTGCCCTGTTAAATTAATACAACTCTGGGCACTGAATTATTATTTGCCGCCAAGGAAGCAATTTATCTGTGTTCATATTTTCTTGAAACCCTCTTTTTCTTCTCCTACCTAATTTGTTAGTCTCAATGTATATGAGAACTTCACGTAACAAGCAGCCATAGAAACCCGTGCTCTCACTTTGTGTTCCACTTAATTATATCCGGTGTTTCTTCCTACAAAATGTGGTCAATTTTTGGATGTTGTAATGCTTCATTCAATGTTGTTAATTATGTTACTCATGTTTGAATGATTTTTTTTTTGTTTTGTGGTTCTTTTTTCAGTGCATTATCATTGACTGTTTAACAGGGCTGATCGATCTTTGTTGCCTTATGGTGCTTGGTCTTGAATATATTCTTTTTCAAGAAGTTGTTCAAGGGAAGGGTTGAGAAAGGTGAAAAATTAATTATGGAAGATTTATGCCTTAGTAAAACTTTAAGTTTTGGAAATGAGTGCTTTTGTCTTAAAAGAGGTATGAAAGTCGCTGGGACATTGCCAATCGAAATTACTAGGCTGTAAGTTTTGTTAACATAATCTTGTTTTACTATTTATGATTGTCATATTTTGCCCTTAATTCTGCTGTTCAATACAATTTCTTGTAATTAATTTTTGTTGTATGCTAGCAAGATATATCATTTGGAGTGGTTAGAAAATCTTTGGAGTGTCGTATTACAGTGTGCATTGAAATACGACGTATAACATTGCCCTAAATTTATGTTATTGGGTTTTAGCGTTTTAGTTGAATTTAATTAGGTTTTTGGATTAATGAGTTTGGATAGAATGCTTCTTGGGGTATTGGGACATTCCGATCTTTGATGTAGAAAGTTGGGACATTAGTTGTAAAAAGTGGTAAAAATTTATGCTGTTTTGAGTAGTTTTGGGTTGCTATTATTTGAAAGTTGATTAATAATATTTTAAGATTAGGAAATGGAATATTAGATCGAGTTTACACTAATTGTGGTAAAGAACATGGAACTGAACCCGATGGTGATCCAATCTGAAAGAGAAAATCAACAAGTGTTTATATTTATCTTGGTTGAAAATTGCTTCTTGTTTCGGATGCGAATGCTCAACTTGAAATTTGATTTGTAGGGTGAATTGGGGAGTTGAAGTTTCAATTGATTTAAATTTGCTTCCATGTGGTGGAATGTTATGGATCAAATATTTTTTTGTTTGCTTCATTTGCTTCTCATTTTTTTCGTTTTTCAATCTCGGTTTATAATTTTTGGATTTTATTAAGCGGGAGTTTTATTTATTTCTTGGTTGCTTTCTTCAAATTAACTTGATAAATTCACTGCATCTATAACTGTTAGCCTGGTTGTAGGGTTGTCATTTGTAAATGTAAATGTTTTGTGGAAGTGTTTTAGATGAAAGCATTTTTAGTATTTCTGATAAGTTTGTTGGGAAATTCTGTTTATAGACCTTTTCATTCGTTAATTTAGAAAATGAATTCTGACATATATATACTTCTCATATGTGTCATACTTATGATTTTTTTGTTTGGATCACTAATCATGTGATGCTTGTAGTTTTCATAAAAACTTCTCTATTCTCATCGGCTTGTTCCTTATTGAAATTTTACAGGAAATGAGATTACTTGAAATAAAACATGGTTTGCTTCAACTAGCAGAGTCTTTAAACTTTCTTCATAGCAATGCACATCTCATTCATCGTGCTATATCTTCGGAGGTATCAATTTTATTTCAACGTTTTTCTTTTCTTTTTCTAGTAGTTTAAAACTTTTTATCAAGTTTTTTTTGGGAGTATTTGGAGTTTTTTCTAGTGCTTCATTTGAGAACTAAAGTGTTGAATGATACAAACACCATATAAATGGAGTTTTGTTGATGTATTGAAGCAGGAGAAATTTATGCGGTAAGGTAGGCGTTTTGTATTATAATATAGAAATCATAATATAGTAGGTGTTTATGGATCATGCGTGTGTTTTCTGTAGGCGTTTTGTATTTATGTGTTGCCTGTAATATATTTTGTTTCGGACTTTGTGTGAAGTTTTGTAATTCATTTAGCTGAGTTTGTGTGTTGTATTATTGAATCAATTTTGTTTCATTTTATTGTCTTACTAGGTTTTGTTAGTATCCATTGGAGCAACGAAGCCATATTTGCGACAATTCATTGATGTATAGGCATTTTTGTAGGTTTGGTAGGAAAATTTCTGGTTTAAGTGTAGTTCTTTAAATAGCTTGTTCGTAACAAACCATATAATAGTGCACGAAAAACAGTGACTAAAAACAAAATTATGACATTTAAATGTAGAAAAAAGCTGTCATCGAAAAAGTTTTATTGACAGTTAATTAATATCATAGAAAGTGAAATGATGACAGTTAATGTAACGACCTAACTCCTTATACTAAGCCGAAATCATTACTAATTTAAAAGATAAATAAAGTTTATAAATTTAAAATAGAAAAATGAAACAGAACCTCGAATTTCTCATTAAAAGCATAAACAAATGTATATGAAAATAATTTTAAAAGTAAAATCTTAACTTGGGCCCGTTTTAAAGAAATAAAATAGAATAAAAGAATAAAATAAAAGTGCAAATACTGGAATCCGAACAATGACGTAAAGCGGAAGCAAAATGGTCTCTATGGCTAGCCATGACCACTTCTTGTCAGTCGCCAGCTTGCCCTTACCTCTACCTCTGCTTGAAAAATTAAACAAAAAAGAGTGAGTATAAAAAAATATACTCAGTAAGGGATCCACTACTAGTCCCGCTAGGTGCCTATTAATTTTCTATTAGAGTTCTGTAAAGTGGTACCCCTGAACTGGCATGTTCCCGAACACGTACAATCTGTGATCCCGTAAGAACATATCTGGTCTTCGATGACCCAAAGGAAACACCTAGGACAAACTGGTTTGTAGTGTACCCGAAGGAAACACTAAGACAATCAGACTGTGAGTGACTCTGTCGAATCACTCATAATCATGTCTATGTTAATGTCAATGTAATACTGGACTGGTGATCCCGTTGGAATATGTAGTCATAAAAAGGTGGTGATCCCGAGGGGCACCCATGTGGGTACGACTCTAAGAGACAAAGCTAATAGCACACCCTATCCGTAGCATGTAACATGTCATAACATTTTCATAAACATGACATATCATAACAATCATAGCATACATAACCAACAACATAAACATGAACATAATGTAGTCATCCTCATCAACGTACTGCTAGTCATAACATAACATCAGTTCATGACATCAATCATCAATACAGTATTAGTCATCATCAATATCACTGAGTTATGCAATTTAGCTATCATCCAAGCATAACCATAAATACATGCGGCCTCTTAATTTCAGTCGAAGGTCTAGTAGTATAATCTCTTACCTGGAGATTAGCTTAATCGAATTCTAACAGTAAAAAAAATCACACTTTCCAAGCAGTGAAGTCCTAAATAGTTAGAAAACACCAAAATTTAATAACTTAACCCTCAAAGAATTAAAGGTCCAAAAATCCATTCGAAGTAACTTACCCAAGATCAAGGTTGAGATTAACTTAGCCTTAACTGGGCGAATTCCTCAGTTCCACTTCTAAACGATCCAAACGGCCCTTTAAGAAAGAATAATTTAATTTACTCCAAAATTGAATTATTTAAGGTCCAATGTTAAATCTTTGTTGGGTATGCCAAAAACCCAATCAAAACTTACCAAAGCAGGTGAAAAGGACCAAACTAGGCTAGGTGGCTCTTGCCTTGGAAGACAGGGACTGGCTCGACTGAAGGACACGCGCGCGGCTCGACTCGGGTAAGGTAGGCACGCGACTCGCACGAGTGGGGGCTTACGCACACGTGGATCGGGTTTGGGTTTGCGACGACGAATCAGACTGAGAAGGGTGGCTTAGGTCGAGCGGTGCAAGAACGGCGCACGACTCCTTTCGCAAAGATGCGGCTGCTCTGTCGACCTGTGCGGTTCGGACGAATGCTGATGGACGACGACCGACGCGACTGAAACGGCTGGCTGGCGCTAGCTTCGAAAGACGTTGACGGAGCGTGAGGATTCTTGGTAGACGATGCGGCAGACGGAGATGGAGAGAGGCGAAGATGACTCGGGTTGGCTGCACAACGCGGACTCACGCGGGTTCGGGTAGGGGCAGCGGCTGACGGAGAACACAACGACGGTGGAGAAGGTGGCGGCGGGATTAGGGTTAGGGTTTCCTCTCTTTTCTTTCTTTTTCCCCAATGAAGAAGGTGGCACAACTTCCCATGTCACATTTAAACGGAAATAATAATATTAATTATTATTTTTCTTTTCCTTTTCCTTTTCCTCTCTCCTCAAACTCATCCAAATAAAACAAATCTCTTCTCTCTCTTCATTTAAAACCCACCAAATCTCCTCTTTAAACTAATCATTCCACCAAATCACATTAACCTTTCTCCAAATAAAATATCATAATTATCTTTTACTAAATAATAATTATATTTTCCATTATATAATTATTATTTTAAATTTCTTTCTCTCTCCACAAAATATCTTTCTCCAAAACAAATATCCTTACATGACCATATTATCTACATGATATAATTATTCCAACTTCAAAGTTAATTAATTACATAATCACATATAATTAATCAAATTTCTCCCAAATACAAATCTCATTAAACAAACAACTTTAATCAAAATTCCATTAGCACCCAAATTAATTTCAACACTAATTAAAATTAAACTTAAGATAATTAAAATAAATTACCGTTACAGTTAATAAGTGTCATAAAAGATAAATAGTGACATTTAATATATGTCATGCAATATTAGCAATGACAATTATTCGCTGTCATAAAATGTAAACAATGACAGTTATTCAATGTCATAAAATATAAACAATGATAGTTATTAACTACCATAAAAAATAAATAATGACAGTTATAATCTGTCATAAGATATTGAATTCGTGACAGTTTGGAGAACTATCATAAAATACTTTCAATGACTGCTGCATCAATGACTACAAAAAACTGTCACGAAAGCTTTTAATGACAACATTTAACTATCATCGTAGGCCATTTTTCTACTCGTGACTATGTATAAAAAAATAACAAAATCTAAATGATCGTGTATAAAGAATCTTGAAAAAGAATCATTTAGATTGGAGTAGCCAAATGTAAACGATTGTGGTGTAAAAAAAGTAAACGATTGTGTAAAAAAAATAAAAGATTTGTGTATAAAGAATCTTTAAAAAAAGTCATTTAGATTGGAGTAGTCAAATGTAAACGATCATTTATGTAAAAAACATAAATGATCGTTTAGAGAAATTTAAACGATCGTGTAACAAAAGAATTAAAAAAATCGTGTACCAATTTTTTTTCAAAAAGATCATTTAGATTTGGGTCCCCAAATCTAAACGATCAAATCTAAATGATAACCAAATTAAACAATCGTGTAACAAAATTAAACGATGGAATTGAAAACATAAATTGTAGTCATATCTAAACGATCGTATACCAAAAGATAAATTGTAGCCATATCTAAACGATCGCATACCAAATAATAACCAAATCTAAACAATCGCAAATATATTACGCTCACGTTGTTGACATGACATTTTTTGTATTTTACACAGTAGGCCTCTAGGCTTTTTCTATTTTCAAAATTATTTTATAAATTGTAATATTTTGCCACTCTTTATATTTTGAAAAGATACCTTTAAAAAAAGTATTTAGTTTATAACAAAGTCTAAAATAATTCTAGTATATTATTATATTATTTTTTGTTGATAAAGGTTACATATAAAATAATATAAGTTGTATTAATTTCAAAATAATTTTAACTTGAACAGGAAAAGTATGTTATATTAATTTCCAATCATTTTAAATTAATTATAAATTAATAAAGAGTTGTAAGAGGTATTCTTTGAATAAAAATCTTACAAAATATTAAGGTTTTTTTTTTCAAATACGAAAATATTTAAATCGTATAAAATAATTAAAAGAAAACAAAAGTCCATGAGTACGATGAAAATGCAATTTATACATTTACAATTTGTAATTTCAATTATTTATAATTTTGAACATTTAAAATTTTTTATTATCTACCTTTCCAAATAATAAACCATCTTTAATTTTATAATTAATTTTTTTAGTGAAAATTATTTCTTTAAATTTAACGCTTCAATTAGGTTCTTTATTCAGTCAAGTCAACTAAAACATTTAGTTGAAATGAGATTAGAAATGATAAAACATTTAAATTTAACGATGATATAGTTTAAATTTAATTTAAAGTAATTGGCAAATGCATATTTTCAAGAAAAAGAAGTTCCAGATTTAAGTTTTCCCATCTAAATTATACTTAATAAGATAATTTCAAAATTAGAAAGAAAAACTTTGGCAAAGAAAATTTTGAGTCAATGAATATTTTTAAATGTATTTTATGTAACTATCGAAGACTTTTCAAAACAAATGTGAATTCCCTATCAAAGACTTAATTATAAGTGCTAACTCAATTTTTAATTAACTAAAATTTTTTTATAAACAAATGTGAAAAACATTTTGTGGAATAATCAAAGACTTCTATTTTCCAGCCAATGGATATTTTTTATTATATTTTGTCATATTTATTTGATTATTCTACTTCTTGTTTATATTTCCATTTAATTTCAGTCAATGAAAATGAATATTTTCTAAAAGAATTTTTTTTTTTTTAAACAAACCCTAAACCAACGGTAGTGATTTAGAATATTGGAATATAATAATTGGAGCTAACAAAAGACTACATGGACTTTGTAATTACAGTCAATTAGGCCATGAAAGTTAATTTCTTTAAACAAAAATTTAAATTATTTCATTTTTTTAATCTTTTATTAACTATAACTTAAATTTAAATAATTTATTTAAATTTCATAATAGTAAAGTTGCATCCACTTCTTTTACATTTAAATTCTTTTTATAGAATGTAATTCCGTATTAAATACAAATTATGTTTTTTCTAAAAATATAAACTAATACATTGTTTGTGGGATTCAATCAAATGATATGACATGAAAAAAGAAAAAAGATTTGTAATTACATTTTATGCAACCAAATAAGACGTTAAAAGAAAGAAAAATATGAAAGAGAAAGATGTTTTGTCCAAAAATGAAAGTAAATCAATTCAATTTGAACTATATTTTTTATATATATATTTTATGTAATCTTTATTTGACTACTCTACTTTTTCTTTTATTTCCTTTTATTTTCTCTTACTAGAATATATTTTTCTAAAAAGATTAACTAATTAATATAGTATTCAAGTCTCCGAAGCTTAATTCAATAATAAGAAGTGTAATTTAAAGAAAATGTAACCAAAAAGACGTTAAAAAAAAAAAAACATGTGAGAGAAAGACTTTGTTGAAGTGTCGATTTTGAAGACTTTACTTTTCAGTCAACTTAACTAAACTATACTTTTTAATATATTTTATGTAATCATATATCCAACATATCATACCGATCATTATGAAAGAGAGGAACAAGAATCATATTGGGTCTCTTCTTTTTAAACTTCAACACCTCTTTAAGATCTTGAGACCTCCGGATCTTCTTTAGATATCAACTCCCAAAGATTTTAGGCTTTTAAAGCTGTTGGACTATGAAAAGAAAATGAAATTCAATACGGATCCGGATTAGATTTGAGTTGTAAGAGAATTGTAAGCTAAGGTTCATTAATGTAAGAAAACTAACAATGAACATCATTTTACTATAATTGAATCTTTGATCACTAAGTTCTCTCTAGTTACCAATATTATTTGTTCAAATCACATATCGACGAGATCAAGCTTTGCTAAGAAATTATATTTTATAATTAATGTGCATATTGATTAGAAAAGAAAAAGATTAACAAAAAAAAAAAAAAAAAAAGTGATTACCTAACTCATTTTGCATGCAGATTCGTTGTTTAAGCAATTTTATGCTCCTCCAAGTTGCTGCATCAACTTTGTAAGAAGCATCCTCCACAAACTTGAAATATCTATATATCTCCAACTCTTCTTCAATATTAAACTTCCAACAATAACTCCCCAAAACCCAGTTATATATATCTAAGTATTATCATTATGTAAAACAACCCCTTCTCCCATTTATCCTCTCTTTGATTTTGGTACCCCTATTTCTCCTATTTCTGCAGGTATTATTGTCCTGGTTAGATTATTGTGGGACAAATTCAATCCAAATATAATCCTTTAATTCAAGGAGAATTATCTCACTTGGAATGAAACCAACCAATGGTTTTCGGAGAGGTCTATATTTACCAAAAATGTTTTTAGTTATATCATGGAATAATTTAAATCCCTTAATTTGATGTGTTGTACTAGATATTTTGTGTCACTACCATCACAGAGTAAACTACTTCTACAAAAGAAGTAATTACGATATGTTACTTTTCCTATCATTACATCCAAGTTGCCGAGATTTGATGGAATGCCTCATTCTAATTGATTGTGTGGAAGATCGTCCATTAATTTCAAGGTATTGAGTGTGCATAGAGTTAAAGGAATAGAACCACTAAACAAATTATCTCATAGTATTAGCAATTGCAAACTTCCAAGATTATTGCCTACCCATGTGTGGATATTTCCAAAGAACTTTTCTTTCTTCAAGATTTAATGTATCCAAAAATTTAGAATTCTTCAATACAATTGACATGGACTCCTCAAAATAATTGTTTCTCAAGTACTGTCATTGAATATCAGAAAGATGATCTTGTGAATATGGAAAGGTCCCAAAAAAGTTGTTTGAAGACAAATCCAAATATCTCAAATTTGAAGTCAACAAACAACCTTGAACAATTCAAGATAACCTATTATTTGAAGTATCCAAAAGGTACATATTCTTCAATTGACAGGGTGAAGATAACAAAGAATCAATGATAAGATTATTACTAAGAAATAACTCTTTCAATTTGGGCATTTGATCAACAATTTTGGTAAAAAGTGGGGCTGTCATTTTGTTGTGGGAAAGATCCAAACTGGTGAGATTTTGTGGTGCCAACCATGTTAGTATAACACTTAAGATACTCATATCAGAAAAAAGTAAACTATGCAATGATTTTTGGTTTTGAATCCATGGAGGGAATCCACTTCCAAAACAGCCAATACATGAGTCTGCAACAAGCAATTTAATTGAAAAGGTAGAATTCAGTTAGGGTTCATGTCCAATGAAAGATGCTCATTTTGGTCGATCATTAAGGTATCTAAGTGGGAAAGATTTGCAAAACCAGCTTCTGTAAGGACGCCTTTGATGAACAAGTTTTTTGATATGTCTAACAACTCCAAATTTTCAAATTGGGTAAAACATTCCTCACTCACTCCCTCCAATCTAATATTTATAAGATACAATTTTCTCAAGTTCAATAATCTTCCAAATGAGATTCGAATTGCTCTAGTTAAAGCATTATCTGGAAAATGTAAATATTCAAGGCTTGATAAATTTCTAAGCCAATTAGGAATTGGGCCATGAATGCTACTGTTATAAAGGTTAAGGGACTTTAGTTTTTGAACTTTTCATTTGGAATTTTGGTTCATATAGATGTAGATCGTAATTTAAGCACTTGAAGATGATAATTGCTACAACCCATAGATCCATTCTCACAACTACTTCCAAACACATGTCTATCAAAGTAAGAGTTATATGAAAAATCAAATACTTCTAGGTCACATTTATTTCTAATGAAAAAAGAGAGTGATGAATAGTTGTAAATTGATTTGTTGAGAGGCTTAGTAATTAATTCCAAGTCATATTGTGAAAAAACATAGAAATTGGACCATTCAACTCATTGTAAGATCACTAAGTTTAGAAGTTGAATCATAGAAAGAAATGGAGAATAATTTAAGGAAACCAAAGAGAAATAGATGTTTCAGAGGCTACAATACCCAATCCTAAGGACGACAATAAAGGAAGAGAACTTAACACTTTCATAAAATTTGAAGCATGGGAGAAGTTCATTCCACTCAACCAAAAAAGCCGTAAGGATGAAAGGTGAGATATCCATTCAACATCACCATCATTATTGGTTTGCATTTGATAATTTAATGATAATCAAGAGCATCCAATTTAATAAGATTTTCTAAATGAGGAGGAACAGTCTGAAAAGGATGCATGAGAAAGATTAAGATATACTAATTCAATCATTGAACCTACAAACTTTGGACTTGAGTATAGTTGAAGTCGTTCCCACTTAAATCCAAATAATTTAAGTATTTCAACCTAAGCAAACTAGAATCAATGAAATTATTGCTAAACAAAGGTGATGAGTAGTAGTTGACCAGATAAATATCCCATCGAAGATCAATGATGGTAACATGTCCAGTAATTTGATTGCAAGTCACTCCTTTCCAATTACAGCAATCAGTACCATTCCGTGAAGCAAAGCGATGATTGTAAAGATCATTTTGAAAACTATTCTTGAATTGAAGAAGAGCTTCAAGCTCCTTTTTGATGCAAGTTGCTGTTATGGACAAACAAAATTGAAGGTGTAGAAGAAGCAGTATCATCCGAACTTTTTTCTGAAAATAATTTCCTCATTTTGTTTACAATTGAATTCGAATTACTGAGTAATGTATATATGAATTTGGTTAAGAGTTGAGTTCAATTTATAATCAATGAATTTTAGTGTAATTAATTTCTTCTCTCTCAATTTTGGCAATGAAAAGCAATATACTACTCCTAAATTTTTTTTATCTAGTCAGGTCTATTTATTTAATTTAGTTTCTTAAGAATATTTTATGTTTTCAATTTTAATACTTATTGATAACTTGTTTCAACTTTCATTGGGTTGAATTTCGAATACTTGAAAATGAAATCGATATGATCGTACTTTTAAGAATTTTATCCAAGTCCTTCATTAATTAGAGGGTAATGATCCATCATATGTATATAAGTGAGGGTATATAATTTATATATTTATAATATACGAGAAGTTAGAAAGGACAAAAAGGTTCATATTATTAATTGCCAAAAAAATGTCCCTATTCAATAATGTTTTTCATTTTATCAAAACAAATATTAATTTTTGGAAATTATCTTCAATATTTTTTTAAAAATGTTTTAAAATATAGACTACAACTATTAGTTTGAGGTTTAAATTGATACAACTTCCAAAATGAGAGTTTAAATTAATACAATTATGACTTTAAAGTCTAAACTGTAAGGGATTGTTTGGGTGTAGGATAATCACTGTGGGGTTAGGTTATCCCAACCCTAACCCTCGTTTGGAACAAGGATTATGAAAACCCTAGTTTTAGGGTTTCCATAATACCCGTTTTATCCCTAACCCTTCATTTCCACTTTGTCGAATTTCTCTCCCATTTTTTTCTCTTCAACCCGTGTTGAATTCTTCCCTCAATCCGTGTTGAAAATTTTTAATTCGTCTTCTTCTTCCACTTTCGATTTCTGTGGTTTCTTCTCCCTATTCTCTTCCATTTTCGTTTTGCCTCCATTCATGTTTGAGATTCGACTGTTGACAATTTTTACGCCGAAAAATTCATTCCCCCGTTTCCATGAAAAAGGGGTTTCCTACAGTGATGCCCAATGTTGATCTAATCTCTCTCATTCGTCTCTCTCACTCCTCGAAGACCGAATGTGAGTTTGTTAAAGGTGGCCCTCCACCGGTATTGCCTCCAAACTCTTTTCGATTTTCTCTTTTTTGGGGTGTTCTTTGTGAACATGCATGTTCATTTTCCCCCTTGAATGGTTTCCTTGCCACTTGATAAAACTCCCTTGTCGCTCGATGTTAAAGTTGTTGTCTTGGGTTGTCCTTCACTAATGTAGAATAGGTACTTCACAACCTTGCCTAGCAATGGATCAAAATCGAGCATGGTTGGAAGGTATTCTTCCGTTTTAATCCTATTATTTTCAAACACAAGCCAATGATATTTCTATGTTTTCCATTACAACTAAATCGTTTTGTTATATATATGTAATTGTTTTGTTTTTTTCAATTTACTGACTTCGGTAGTTTTCGATTAATTGATTTATTGCTCTATTTGGTCTATTGATTTCGGATGTTTTCCATTCACTGATTTTTTTTCTAGTTTTGTCTACTTATTTCGATTGTTTTCCTCCATTGACTGATTTCTTTTATATTTTGGTCTATTGATTTTGGTAGTTTGCGTATCCCTCGTTGTCATTCATCTTTTCTTTATGCACTTCATTTAATAATTTATTTGTAATATTTTTGTTGGGTGATTTAGTCCCTTGTAGAACTACTTTGTTTGCTCTTAAAATTGATTGACCATGAATTGTCCTGGTTGCTTCACTATCATAGAAAAATTTCTTTCCAAGTTTTCTTTACTCACTAATCTCATTAGGAAAAAGTCATTTTAAATGTGCAGACTGTTTTATCCCTTCAACATATTTGATTACCTTTTCCTGCTGTACTTTTTGTGTAGCTTCCAAATAGCTATCATTTAACTATGCTTGGACTTAGCTATCCTTTGACTATGCTTGGACTTATCTATTCCTTTATCCTGATTTTGCAGAGAGGTAGAGATTCCCTCTACCTTTTCTGGTGTGGTCATTTATGTCATTATTTACTCCCCCATCTCCCCTATATCAACCTCATTTCCTTTTTTTATTTACCACTTGCATTTGTGATTGACTATCTTCTTCCTTTGTTTTCGTGTTTTCTCATTCGTAGGTAAATTATTTTGCTATTTCCATACTTTGTCTTAGTTGTTTGTTTCTGCCTTGTTCTCTAGGTACATTCCATATTTTCTTTGTGGTACTCACGTATGTTTTGTGTTTCTGCCTTGTTTTCTAAGTACATTCCATATTTTCATATTTCCTTATACGATTCTTCCGTCATATGTATTTTTTTCTTTCCTTCTCTTCTAATGTATATTTCTTTTCATGTTAGTGTATCTTACCTATTTTCTTCTGTCTTATGTAATTTTTTTCTTTCCTTCTCCTCTAATGTATGTTTCTTTCCATATTAGTGTACCTTACCTATTTTGAAATATTTTCAGTGATGTTTCGACCGTTATGAATCTCGTGTTAATGTTGTTAGACAACTTTACTTACTGTGATTCATTTTCTTTGATGTCTTGTGTGTCATCTGTACCTTTTACTTTGTCTTTTCATATGCTTTGTTGTTTGTTTTTTTCCCTCTTAATTGATGTTTCCACTACAGTGAAATTTGTTTCAACTTATTGAATTGATTTCTAAACTCTAAGGCTCCTTAACATCTTTTTCGAAAAATCCTTTTTACGTTTGAATGTTGTTTTTTTTAACGTCTTACTTTTTAGAATCTTCATTTCGAGTCCTTTCTTCTACGTACAAGGTTTGTAATCGTTCTTTTTTTCTGTTTTTTATTTCTTCATTTCTACTGCATTTAAAATACTTCTCGTGTTTTTGGCGTTTGTCGTTTCCTAACTTCTTTACTTTTTTATGCAGAATGTTTACGGTCATCTCACCCTTATAAGAGATACTACTAATTAACCATTTGTAGATTCAAAGTTCGATTTGTAGTGCTTTTGTTTCATTAGAATTAAAATTGTATAATTTAATTTTATTTGTAGGGGACAAACTTTCGGTTTTGTAATTTTATAATTTTTTGTTTTCTACGGACATTTGACCTATTTAATAAATTTTGTATTATTTTTTTTATTCTATGCTTACAAAGTTTGAAATTTTTGTATTTTTTGACATGCACAAGCTTTACATTTTCTTTCGAAAATTACCATTCCAATGTAAAGAATTTCACTAGTACGACTCACATTAGTGTAACAAAATATTTGACAATAAATTTTTTTAAAAAAACTTCCCTAATACCTTATCATAACAATCATAGGAGTCAAATGTGAATTTCATTAATTGAAACAGAATAGAAATTAGAACCTCACACTTTTTTAAAAGTTAAAAAATTTGAAACGGTTGTTTTCAAAAGATGTCTCTAAGTTGTTCAACTAATTAAATTAACAACATTTAAGATGTAATATACTTCAAATTTCACACATTTTAACTAATTGTCATAAGTTGTGAAGAAAATCGAACTTCGACGATTAGAAACATAGTAAAGTTGTAATTGTACCACATTCTATTTTTAAAATATTTTATTCATTACGACACATACTTGTACAACTATAGTAACATTTTTTTAAAATTTCACCGCTAAACCTTTTAAAACAAGTTTTAGTATAACTTTTTGTCTTATATTAAAATAAATTACTAACCAAAAGTAAAACAATTTTCATTTGTTTTTACAAGTTTTAATTTCTATAATTTTTCACTAAAAAAAACATTTTTCAAAAGAAAAAAAGTATGTTTATTCTTTGAAACATGACATGTAACACAAGTGGCCATTGTTTTAATATATTTTTTTTTAAATAGTTGTAGTGTAGTTTCCATGTACTAACTTTATGATGAATAAAGATTTTTTCACCCTGTATATGGACATTGTAATAACACACTTAATCATTTTTAGGAAAATTTCGTACGTTGAAATGGATCCACAAATCCTTGTTGGAGTCCTAAATGCGTTTACAATGTCCTAACGTCAGATGCTGCTAATGTTGGAGGCACTCCTGAATGACAATATACGCCTCCCACAATCATCGTACGATACTAGGCATAGAATTAGGCAGCTCACATACTTTCGCATGATACACAAGATCTAGTGAGTCAACAAAGCACGCGAATAGACAGATGAACATTAGCTATTCTATGCCATTTACTTAGGACTGTCGCTAGCCTTTTGTCGACAGAGATTGTCGATGTTAAGGAAGTGGTTGCCATGTTCTTGCACGTCCATGCCCATGACGTGAAGAACCGCATTATTCAAAAGAAATAATTTGTACGGTCCGGTGAGATTGTATCTCGACATTTCAAGCTTGTCTTGTTGGTTGTGGTACGACTGCACGACGAGTTGATAAAGAAACCAATTCCAATAACAAACAATTGCGCAGATCCACAATGGAAGTATTTCGAGGTGCGTCTAGTCGAAATCATCTGTATGTCACGTATCAGTACGTCTTACTAATGTATGCTCCTTTGTTTAAACCTACATAACTGTCTTGGGGCGTTGGATGGGACGTATATAAAAGTGAACGTGCCCGCAATCGATCGCCCTACGATTGATTTCTATATGTGCTATGCAGGTTATCCAAATGCGGATTGATTTCTCGTCCCATACAAAGGTAAGAAGTACCACTTGCAAGAGTGCGTGGCGCTAGAAATGCACCAACCACTGCAAAGGAATACTTCAACATGAAACACCCATCCACAAGAAATGTCATTGAGCGCGCGTTCTTCTTCTAAAGGCTCAATGAACAATACTTCGTGGGAAGTCGTACTATCCCCTCCAAGTGCAGTGTCGCACCATTCTAACATGTTGCCTGCTACACAATTTGATTAACAGAGAAATGATAAATTGCGAAGACATAAACGACGTTAACGAGCGAGATACTGTGTATGCGATGACCACTACAGGAGACGACATTCAGTATATTGAGACCATGAATGAGTGATCTCAGTGGTAGAATGAATTAACTGAAACGATGTTCATAGAATGGCAGTTGCATAACGCATGGCTAAAACCATTTAAAATTAGAACCTTTCAGTTGTATGCCAATTTAAAATACCTATACTTTTTTATTTAAATATCGAAAGAATGCGTGCATGCTTTATAGCAATGAGAAAATAGAAATTATAATCGTATGTCATAATATTGTTTGGCATTTATTGTGTCTCTTGAATGTGGAAATTCAAAATTGCTAACACATTTCATGTACTTGTTGTCTTTTTTCATTGTCAGTATGGCAACCTCGTTTCGTGCCCCCAAACATGTATGGACGAATGAGGAGGGGACACTCTTGTCGAGTGTTTAAAGGAGTTGGTATCAACCGACAAATGAAAGTCAAACAATGGTACGTTCCGACCAGGTTACTTGGCCCAACTTGTCCAGATGATGGCAAAAAAGTTGTATGGATGTCGTGTTCGAACCACCATGGTAATAGATTGCAGAATTAAGACACTAAAGTAGAATTCCAGCCTATCGTAGAAATGCGTGGGCCAATGTACAGTGGGTTCAGATGGAAAGATGAGGCAAAATGTATCATTGCCGAGAAGGAACTGTTCGACCTACAGCGAACAGTATCATTGTCGAGATTGCAGAATTAAGACACTAAAGTGCTCTTGTTTTTTATGCAGTCGCAACCTACAGCGAAAGGCCTCCTTAACAAACCCTTTCTCTATTACGATGAACTTGCATATGTGTTCGAGAGGGATAGGGTAGCGAGTCGCTTTTCAAAGATGTTCACCAACATTGGGTCTAATGACCTTGTCGGGTATGAGGGGTTTGACATGCCAAATGGAAACGATATGGAGTTTCTATCCATGTACAGCCAAGGGATTTACATGTCCCAGGATGATGTATGCGCATCACGACCTTCTCGTGCATCAGACGCTAGGCCTAGATTGAGCAGCTCCAAGCGAAAAAGGGGAAGCCAACGAGAGAATAAGATTGAGATGATACATATGATCCCCGAGTGTGTGAATGACCAACTAAGGACCATTGTCGAGTGACCGATGTGCATCCTTGCCAATGACACATTTACTCACCAGAAATTCTTACGTCTATTGCGTGAGATGCCCGACCTAAGCAGTTTGTACAGGGTGATGTGCCAAATGAAACTCATGCGCAGTATGGACGACATGCGAGGTTTCGTAGAGATGACTGAGAAGAGAGGAAGAACTTCTGTAGAGTCCTCCTACGAGATGCCTCAAGATAGTTTTTGTCCTTCCTTCGCTGGCTTACTTAATGTTTTCTTACTTCACTTTGACTATGATTTGTAGTGTTTGTAATTTTATTTTATGAAACTTTTTTCGTATGTACGGCAGTTCGATGTGTATATGATTTCTACTATTTTATGCATCTTTTTTTTTCTAGTATCGAATTTTGGTTTAAGAAGTTTGGTTGAAATTAAGTCAATCTGTACAGTATATGTGTAAAAATTCAGAAAATATGGCGTTTAAATGCTATGTAATAAGTAATTGAATTCACCAATATAAATATGGACGTATGCATTACAGCACATAATCAAATATGTTATAAATAAATGTATGACGCGATCGATAATTACAAATACACAATAACTAATTTTTATTTGTAAAAAATGACTTAGAATAAGATTAGTAGAATTTGTTGAGAAATGATTTGGAAATTGGTTAACTGTATTTACTAATTTAATAACATTAGAGATGGACGTAACCGTTTGAGAGAGTAAGCCAAAATGTCACAACAAATTTTCGGCTCTTTCATAATAAAACAATATGCAATAAGTTTTTACATCTACAATGTGAATTGGAAAAAAAATTAATAAGTAAAAAAACAGATTCATAATCCTACCTACATAACCCTTCCCCCAAACATATCTTATCATAAAATTCCCATAAACTTATCCATGTAACCCTTCCCCCAATCACATCTTATTCATAACCCTTCCCACAAACACCTCCTATCATAAAACTACTTTTCTAAATCGTTCCCCCAAACAAGGGTTATGATAAAACTAGTTTTAACATGTTTTATCATAACACTAACCTTTCCATAACTCAACCCTTCCTCTAAATGTCCCCTAAGAGTATATATATATTCTTAATGTTAGAGTAAAATAAAGATTTGAGAGAAGCTAGAGGATAAAAAAAATGTCAACCAAAAAGAGAGAAAAAAATAATGTAATATAGAAATATATTAAGAAATAATACATAAATTTATAATATGTAATTAAGAATAATATCTATATATATATATATATATATATATATATATATATATATATATAGATATATGACAGAGTACATATGAGTTTGAGCCTAATTTATTTTTATAACAAAAACATCACAACTTGCTTGCATAACTCAATGCGAGCCTCAATGGGTTGAAATTAGTTTTTTTGTCTAGATTACCATAAATTAATTATGGTTGATTTAGTAAATGTTCAAATCAATTTTGATAATTAGATCTTTTTATATTTTAGTTATTATCTTTTTGAACATTTTCAAAATTGTTTAGAAATATTAGAATTAACTAAATATTCAAATATAAAATAGAGGCATTTGCAAAAATAACAAAACAATTTATGATAATAGGGCTCATATCACTACTTTTTCTAAATTGCCAAAATAACAAATTTAAAAGCAGATAGCCATCTGATAGGCTTCTAATAGTTGTCTGATAGTCATTTGATAGCCCTCTGATAGTCATATGACATATCTAATTATTTATCATATTTGTCATATTTGAAATATGCAAAAGAGATTCTATGGGTTGTTTTTTTTTTCTAATTTTTTTAATCATTTGATGTAATTTTCCTATAAAGTAATTAAATAAAATATACACATATGATATGTTTCACTAAAATATTTAATTATTTTTTCTCCCTCCATCAAAGGTCATTATTAAACATAAACATATCACTCCCTCCCCCACTAGTCATACAATCAAGTTTTTAATAAACATAGTTGCAAATGTAAGTTTCGATTCAATCTTTACAAATCTAACAATGTTCTGATTTAAAGTTAAAACTTAAGCATACACGTATCCTTAGCCCCCCTTCTAAGTCATTTATAAACTTAAGCATAAACTTAGCATCTCACTCATCCTTCAAAGGTCATTATTAAAAATAAATGTATCACCCCCCTTCCACCTAAGTCATATAACCACGTTTCTTAGTAAAAGATCCATAAGGGACGGAAAAGAGAAATAAAAACACCGACTTCATAACCATAAGCATAGTAAGTTTTTCATTCTTTACAGACCCAACAATGTTTTGATTTGCATTGAGTTGAAACTTTACAAGTAAACAAAGTCAACGAGAAATTAACAGAAAAAACAATGTCAACACGATTCCTAAAACATATGTGTAAGCGGATTGAACAAAATAGCTAGCTTATCAATGACTACCATAACTGCAGGATAATCAACGCAACTATGACTACCATAAGCTTATCAATGACTACCATAGCTAGCTTAATAGATCCTAAGTACATGTCAACATGATTCCTAAAACATATGTCTAAAATGATCGAACAAAAGAGCCTTTCAATAACTACCATAATTTCATGATAGTCAACGCAATAACACGTTATGTAATCAAATCTACACGAAAAAACATATAAAGTTCTCTTTTACAAATTTTACCTTTGAGATTGAGAACAAAAAAGATATTGGTTTACGTATTCAGCCCATTTCGTTCTTATGACATTTAAATCATCCTGTGAGTATGTCGAGGTTGATCCTTCCATCTATTCATCATTTAAAAAGGATTTAATATGCAACAATTGTAAATAACATAAGTGATTCAAAAAGGTAAAATGAAATACTTAATACTTCAATTATTGTCCTGTTGCTTGACAATATTATATCACGCATGACATAATACCTGCACTCCATAATGTCACCTTGCTTCAGACACTATCCATTAGAGAAAAAGAACAAAATACCTATGTTACAGTTGCAAAACATAAAGCATGTTTACCTCTTTCTTCTACTAAATTCCTACCCCCCCCCCCCCCCCCCCCATACCTTGATTATCCTCCAAACAGGCTTCTTCCTACTCGAAATGTCGAAAGCCCTAAGAATGCATAGCAAACTACGTAAGTTATACAATCATTGTCTCGTATGCAACATATTAACTCATTATTGTTTTATCATAAATAAAAGTTCCAACATACATCCGGATGACATCAAAGACATCATTGTTAATTCGGTTTCTCAAAGGATCCATCCAATATGCAGTGCCCCTTATAAAATCGATGGCAACTAGACACCAATGATTTCTATATTGACAGGTAAGTGTGAGTTAAACTTAGAATGAAGGTCATATAGTTTATTAGGTGCATTAGCTGAAAAAAGTTTTGCACATACCCCGAATTGTATGAAAACATCAAAATCTGACGATGGTCGGTCCCAAGCAATCTAGCATTCAGGACCTGTGCTCAATCTTCTTTACTTATTCCAACTGAAACAGAGCCTGCATTTGCAAACTTGTAGGATCCCAACGTTCCTTTCTCTTCTATCACTTTGTAGAGGTGACTACAAATATGAACAACATAATAGAATTTAATGCGTGGTACATGTTATTATACTATGTAATTGTTGTAGAGGTAACTTACAACATGAATGCATCAATGCATTGGGTTGATATAGGCTGCATTTGACAAAATTCTTGGAGTGCCTCGAGGAATATGCAACATTTTCCTTAATACCCAAAAACTTTAGCAGGTACGTGAATTTGAATCTTTGACCCAATATAATCAAGTTTCTACAGCAATAATCGTTGTGTAACTAGTGCTCTCTTTTTATTTAGTGTCAATGATGGTAACTGCAGATCTGCTTGGTACACCCTTTTCATCTGCCACAAACATAAAATGTCATCCATAAGAAATATATTTAAACCAAATCCATCTGTGAAAAATACATTACCTTCTCATCTAGAGGAATGACTAAATGGCGAGGCCATAACAACAATGAACTGACTTCTTGGGAAAGCATAGTCCTACCTTCTTTTGTTGGAACAGGGATGAAGCAATTACCATTGGCAACCATGTCCACTGATACCTTCACGTTGTCATCGTCCATGTCGTAGTCGAAAATAGTTCCAGCACCGACGACATTGTCCTTGGTCTCATTCGCAAGTCGACAAGAAGTTCCATTCTCGCTCGCTCTTCAACATAACTTTACTGACCTTCTTTCATTTCTCTCTTGCAATGTGGAAGTATTTACTCTATGTGACGTATTGACCCACCCTCAAATCCTTTCTGGTGGATCATTACCTCCAATGGCTTGCGATAATATGTCACAAGTTACGTTGTCCATTGAATGAGTCGCACGTTTTGAAACAAGTATGTTATCCTATCATTGAAAGGTTATAGTATCTTTAGTAAGTAAAAAAAAACACTCATACAAGAGGAAAGTACTTACGATTTTATTGGTCACCTCCTTTATGTTTGTGTTCGGAATCTCTCCATCTTTAGTTATTCGTGCTTTCTTCCATACTAAAGAACGATAATTTAACCCACCACTAGATGTGCTTGCTTTTTGTAAAAGGAAAGAACATTGTGATTAGTTATAATGCATTACATGTTGCATTATTCGAACTTATATATACTATTCCTTGCGTACCATCTCTTCAGCAAGGTTTCTTTGCATAACCTTTCTGCGACATTTAGTGGTTGTACTTGTTGTTCTTTCTTCGCTCACGACCCTTGTTGCTAACCGTCTTCACACATAAACTACATTTTAGTATAATTACTGTCATATACGAGTGAAGGGAATGGTAATTATAGTTACCTCAAATCGTTCAGTTAGTCTGAAAGCGACAAATATGTTCTAATGCTCACGATCGATGAAAGAGTATTCTGTTGGTGGGTTTTTCAGTTTCTCTAAATCTTCCTTATATGGTAATACATGTTTTGTAGTTAGCGACGACTTGAAGTTTCGAAAACATACACTTGCATTCTGTAAAATATTTTTTTTTTGGATATGGGGTCTACTACGAAGCCATCCTATTACATGGCATTATATAATGAACGTTAGTGACAAAATACGAACAACGTTACTAACTAAGGGTGAGAAAATTACCTCGATTAGTTCGTAAATTTTATCTTTGAGCTCTGTAGGTACACTTCCAGAGTTGGTAACTGATCGAAACATGAACTCGCACGGTTGTTCCAATGAAACTCTTTAACTTGGTTGTGTTTCACCAATGGGCTAATCGAGCTCATTGTATTCAATCACTCTCTTGTGTCCATCACAACTAACCTGTATAATCTCAGACATTCCGTAGGTCCACGTGTACATTTACCTTTATTAATGACTCCCTCGGTACTCGGTACACTCGAGCAACCAACTTCCAATCTAGCTTGTTTTTCAAGTGTCATTGTTTGATAAGTGATGGTCCACTTGCATGAAATGACACTAATATAATTTTCAGTATAGTACACTATTGATCCACATATCAATTATTTAAGCAGAATAAAAATAGAAAGCAATAATCATAAACAATAATCTATTAGTGAGATCCATTAGAAAGTTGACAGAACATATAGATCAACATACATGAAGATTTGATAAGTTTGTTACAAGACGTAAAAGAAAATGTTTACAACTATCACTAATCACTCAATAGAAATACTAAAAAACAGAGATAAGAACTGCCAAGTAGACTATTTAAAACAATTAACACAAACACGAGGCTTACGTTGAAACCCGAGAACTAGGAGAAAAACTTGTCTATTTTAGTTTTTATTATTTTTTCGATGAACGAGTACAATAGGTACAAATGGAGAGAGTAAATAGAATACTATATGAGTAAGAAACGAAAAGATTTATGAAATAAAATCTTCCATTTTATTCTTTCAAAAAATACTCTATGCGCCAAACCCACTAATTCTAAAATGAACATCAAAATTGAAGATTTTGTCTTCAAGCCTAGAATTAAAAGTGTCCTGCAAAGAAAGAAACAATAACAATATTTATTAGGCTTAAAACGAATGTTTTTCAATGACAAGAATGAATGATGGGAAATTTTGGAGGAACATTATATTACCAAATGTTTATGTGTTTACTCAAGTGCCTTCACAGTCGACCCTGATATATGGGATCTCTTCATCTACTCTAGTCATGCCTGTTGGATATTCTAAAATCGTCGAACAATGAAGAGATGCATCGCCTAGCTCGTCGTTGTAAATATTATCAACAAAATCTTTTTCTTATGGTTTCACAAGGACGGACCATCTGCCATCACTAGGATCTTTAACATTGAACACTTTGTCTTGCTTGTGATGCTACTACGAATGAATCTGAATAGTGACCTATACGATTGAGGTCAACTAGTGTGAATCCAAGATCGTCTACTCGTACTCCATTCTTCGTATCGACCCAGTCACATCTGAACGTGTAACCCTAAAAGTGTTATAACTGACTTCTCATATTCCTTGAACCACACCATAGAAGAACATGTGAGCAATTATCGGGTTTTTGTCTTTACCATTAGCCACATGCATTGTTAATGCAACGAATATAACCCTACTGTTTTGAACCGTTCTGGTGTCATCACGGGGCTTTGTGTTGTAGCAAATTCCATTTACTTTGTATCCCTCATATATCATCACAACGGGATGTGGGCCATGTGCAATCCATCTGATCGTCGTGCTCACGACTTGACCTTCCAGGATCTCACGCATGACCTATTATGGCGACCATAATTAGTCACGGTTGTTCATACTTTCTATTATGTGTCAATAACATGAAAGTACATTTAAAACAACATATCGTGTCTTGTATCCAATTAGGGAATGATCGATTGTGCTCATCTCGCAACCATTTCTCATTTCTTGCCCTTTGTGGGTTGGAAGATTTTACGATTTCCATATGTCGTATATGTAAGGTCAGTCGACATCAAAGTAGTAAGTACCATTTATTTAAAAGAATGTATATAAGAGAAAAATGACATGTCAATTGTAATGAATCGTACTCTTTGTATGACTGAACTTCTTCAATGTTTTCTAGTATGTGTAGATGGGCTTGTTTTAGTAGAAATTGACTAGGTGTAACAGATGATCCAGCAGATAATGGTCTTTCGATCTAACCTTCCTCTCGAGATTTAAATGAACCTAGTCCAATGGGAACAAGCAAACATAGAAATCGTCCGGAAGGGTTGATCGTAGAAGCACACATATGTGAGGAAGTTGTTGAATTTTGTTCCGAGTTTCTATCTGGGCTTGATCGCATTGGACTAGGTTCATTTAAATCTCGAGAGGAAGGTCAGATCGAAAGACCGTTATCTGCTGGATCATCTGTTACACCTAGTCAATTTCTACTAAAACAAGCTCATCTACAAAGGGCAAGTAATTCCTGTCATGAATGTTTTTCCAAATAGTTATATTCCATTGTTTCTTAAAGGCAGTGGAAAAAAGCAACAGGCAAAAAATCTACACAGGTGGCAAACCAAAAGCTGCTGTGGAACCAGAAATTACAATTACAAGACTGGGCGTGTTGGGTTAATTACAAAAGCTCAGAAGCATCCTGATGCTGATTCCCTATATGTGAAGAAATTGATGTGGGAGATCGCAACCTCGAACTGTTGTGAGCGGATTAGTCAAGTACATACCAATTGAAGAGATATAGGTTTTTGTTTAGAGAAAATAAAAGCTATCCCTTTTTGTTTTCACTTAAATTGTAAATGTTAGGTTTTTTCAAAACTAAATCCAAGAAATTTTCAGTTGTAGGAACCGGAAGGTACGTGTTCTTTGCAACTTGAAGCTGGCATCCTTGAGGGTCATTAATTCTCAAGCCATGGTTCTTGCTGCTTCGAATAGTGACCATATCAAAGCACCAATGAATTTAGTTCGAACCCCATTCAAGTTTATCGTCTTTGTATAATATATATAAAGAAAACTATTTAATTTTCTATTTAATTTTTAATACTTGTAGGTAGCTTAGTGGTTACTCTGTTTGCGAAGAAGCACGGATACTTCATATTAGAGCTAGTATCGATGTCGCACACTTGGGGGACATGAATTCGTCCGGACACGTTGGGGACACTTTTGAGTATTCTGTTTTATTCAGCAGGTTAGCCATTTCGTTTAGCGAAGAACCCCCATTTTATCGGTGTTTTACTCATGCCACAAACAATCCGTTGTTTGGGATACAAGCTATGTTGAGGAATAGTCTACTGTAAAGGAAAAGACAATATTAAAAGACTATTGATACCTATTAAAGGTGAATGGCATAAAAATGGAGTGAGCATTGTGAGTGATGGTTGGAGTGACTCACAAAGAAAGTCGTTGATAAACTTCATGGCCATTTCTAGAGGTAAGTCAATGTTTCTAAAATCGGTGGATTGCTCCGGTGAGATTAAGGATAAGTACTCCATAGCAAGTTTGATGAAGGAAGTGATTAATGAAGTCGGTCATGAGAATGTTGTTCAAGGATAACGAATAATGCTCCCAATTGCAAAGGGCAGGACAAATTATTGAAGCACAATTTCCAACGATTATATGGACACCATGCGTAGTTCATACACTAAATCTTAACTTGAAAACCATTTGTGCTGCCAAGAATGTTGAAAATAATCAAATCATTTATGGAGAGTGCAGTTGGATTTCTGATATTGCTAGGGATGTCATGGTATTGAAAATTTTTGTCATGAACCATTCCATGAGACTCGTGATATTTAATGAATTTGTGCCTCTTAAATTCCTTTCAATAGCTGAAACTTGTTTTGCATCAGTTATTATCATGCTCAATAGGTTTAAGCTTATTAAAAGCGACTTACAAGTATGGTCATCAGTGATAAATGGGAAAATTATAGAGAAGATGATGTGGTCAAGGCAAGGCAAGTAAAGGAGTTGGTGCTCGATGACATTTGGTGGGACAAAATTAATTATATTTTGTCATTCACTTCACCCATATATACGACATGCTAAGAGCTTGTGATACAAACATACCTTGTTTACATTTGGTGTATGACATGTGGGATACAATGATTGAAAGGGTGAAGATGTCGATATATAAACATGAAGGATTGCGACCAACTGAATTCTCTTCTTTCTATGACGTGGTGTATAACATTCTCATTGATCGTTGGAATAAGAATAGTACTCCACTTCACTCTTTAGCACATTCTTTGAATCCAAGGTATTTAATTAATTTTATTATAGTACATAACATTCTGTGCTGATTCTGAATTAATCTTTTCAAGTTTAACAGTTTTTAAAACTTTTTATATAAATACTATAGTGAAGAATAGCTTACAAAAGATCCTAAACGAGTTGCTCCACATCAAGACGTGGAACTAACTAGAGAGAGAATGAACGGTATGAAGAGGTATTTTAGTAGCCCTGAGGATTGTGCAAAAGTGAGTGTAGAATTTGCTCAATTTTCTACAAAAATTGGAGATTTTGATGATTATAATTCTATGCGAAAGATTCATAGATCCTATAAGTTGGTGGGCAACTCATGGGACTTATGCACCAACGCTTTAGAAGATTGCATTTAAAGTTTTAAGACAACCATCATCCTCTTCATGTTGAGAAAGAAATTGAAGCACATATTCTTTTATTAACTCCATCAAAAGGGATAAAATGACGTCTCAACGTGCAAAGGATTTGGTATTTATCCACAGCAACCTTCGTCTTTTGTCTAGAAAAACTCCAGAATATTCAAAAGGAGAAACCAAAGCATGGGATATCGAGGAAAATGCTTTTGATTCGCTTGAAGTAGCTAATTTATCTTTAGATGATCCAGAGTGGAGGCTGAAAATACTAAGGAGGATGGTGTTGATAAGGATGAAGATGTAATTGAGATTTGAGAGGATAGTTTTTCATTAGTCTCTAATATTTTATTCTTTTGTATAGAAAATCACTTTCCATGTTGAATATACCTAATATGTTTTTTTTTTTTTTGTTGAGGAAATGAAGAAAATTTAGTATTTTGTGACAAATTTACATATATTATATAAAAAAAATAATTTTAAAAAATAACGTATCCTCAACGTGTCCGTATCCTATTATTTTGGAAATTGGCATATCGCCATGTCCTATCATATTCGTGTCCGTGCTTCTACGTTTGTCAACCCCTTCCAACTCAAATTCAAATCTACTTATGTAATTTATTTTCCAGATTTTTCTTTTTTCCCAAATTACAATCCCTCGATTTTCACCCAAGAAATAATAATTATACACTCTTCCCCACCGAAATTAAAACTACTAGACTATTCAACTTCATTCATTTTATTATTTTCTTTTATTTTTATAAAACTTCAACTTAATTTCTTTTAGATTTTTGATTTTTTTCTACTTTTAGTTTTCTATTTTTTTTTCTTTTCTTCGACATCTTCTCAGAGCTTGTGAGGTAAGTTTTTATTTTTATTTTTTCTTTTTAAGTTTGTTATTTTATTTATATGTATTCATGTTAATATTTAAAATCATTCTTATTTTTTTGTTTTAGTTTTTAAAATTTCTTCTTCAACTTCTTCTTGGCTTCTTCTTCAACTTTATCTCCTAATTTATGAGGTAAATTTTGTGATTTATTTTCTCCTCTTTTCAAGTTTTTTATTTTATTTTTATGCATTTGGTTTTCATATTTCAAGTCATTCTTTTTTTTTTTTTTTTTGCATTAGTTCATTTGTTTTATACCTATTTTATTAATTCTTGATATTGTTGGGTTCAAGAAAATTACCTTGATTTTTTGGAACTTCAGTTTCATCATGCCCACGAAATGGAAGACCTTATTGTAACAAAAACCGAATACAATCAATTGTTGCACCTAATTGAATTCGATAGTCAATTCTTGCTTAATCAAACATTTTGTTAAAGAATGTTGCAATTTGTTGTTTTTGATTTAAAAGAGCTCCATATTTGCCCCAAGCTTGGTTACGTGCACTATTTGGTCCTCCAACATGAGTTTTCAATTTCTCTTATTTCTTCCAATTTGAAAATCCTTCACTAACAAAATGATCACGTACTGATTGTTCTCCAACATCTTGTTCGAATAAATAACAACATAAATAATAAGCAGCATCTTTTGAAATCCTATATTCCCAACCAATTAGGGTATTCATTGAACCAAGTTGAATTAAACCTTCTTGACTGTGACCCAAATTTTTTCAACGAAAAAGTAGGATTTCGAGGTTGGCATGGTCCTTTTCATAGATATGCTCTATGAACTTCGTCTCGAATATTACAATTGTAATCAAGAATTCTAATTATTAGACCAGGATTTGCTGGTAAATCGTCTAATTTTATACCTCTCATAACTATTATTATTTTTCTTCAAAGGAGATGGATGATGGCCCCATCAATTTTCTTTTAAAATATTTCTCCATTTAGATTTTAAATTAAATCTACAATAACATAACATTGTAATGAGAATAAATCAAAAAGATATTGACATATAACAACAATATCATAACTTAAACAACCCAACAAATTTACTTAAGATCCATAAATTATATCAAGAATCAATAAAATAGTTATAAAACAAATGAACTAATAAAAAAATAAGAATGATTTAAAATATGAAAACCAAATGCAAATTGTTTTTTAAATTAGGAGATAAAGTTGATAGAAAAGTCAAGAAGAAGTTGAATAAATTTTAAAAACTAAAACAGAAAATAAGAATGATTTTAAATATTAAAACGAATACATATAAATAAAATAACAAACTTAAAAAGAAAAAGATAAATAAATAAATAAAAATTTACCTCACAACCTATAAGAAAATGTTGAAGAACCAGAAAAAGTTAAAAGATAAAAAAGCTATAAAAAATTAAGTTGAAGTTTTGTAAAAATAAAAAAATAAATGAAATTGGATAGTCTAGTAGCTTTAATTTAGGTGAACAATGGTGTATAATTATTATTTATTGGGTAGAAATTGAAGAGTTGTAATTTGAAAAAAAAGAAAAATTTGGAAAATAAATTACCTAGTTAAGATTCAAGTCTAGGTTGGGCGGAGCTGACAAATAGAGTAACCATTAAACTACCTACAAATATTAAAAATTAAATAATTTTCATTTATATATATAATACAAAACGACAAAGTTGAGGGAAGGCTCGTCTCTGGGCCTATACTAAATCCGTCGGTGGTCACCCTAATAGAGATCAGAATTTTTTATGGGAAGTTATCCAGACAAGCGGTCCTATGCTTTATCTGTTTTTAGTTCTCTCGTGTATGAATCCATTTATCCTTCAAAAAGCTCTTCTAGATAATTTTTTTGGACATTGGATTTACAACGCCAAACCCAAGTATAGATCTTGAATTCTCCTCAACCCTGTATGAATGAAAATGGCACTTACGTACAAAAAGCCCAAGGGGTGAAGTTTAAAAGGTTGGTGATCATAATTAATAGCAGAAAACAGAGGTTAAGATCAAATCTTGATTTGAAAAGGACTGGAAATTGAGGAAGGCACAAATTTTTCATGACACTGTGGTCAAGTTTTCTGGTGTTACCGACCATATAGCTTTATTCATCAACGATTTATTTTGGATCAAATCCTAAACCCAATAATAGGTAGCATAAAATTAAAATATAAAAGGATCAAATCTTGTTAAATGAGGTACAAGGAATTATATATATATATATATATATATTATATATAATTAACAATCAGCAATAGAATAATCTCGAAGAAAAATTAGGAGAAAGGGGAATTTACCTAGATAGAGAAAGAGACATCATAGGAATTGCTTTAGAAACTCTGTTGCTACAAGCCTTCCTCGAGTGTTCACGGACATTTTAAGTTCACTAATCTCTTTATCAATATCCTGCACAAATGTGGGGAAATAAAAGGATTATTCAACAAGCTCTCGGTTCAATAAACTTCTCTTTGATAATTACATAAACAATTCCACAAAAGGGAATTAGAAATGTTAGCTCTTAAATTTGTGCAGAACAGTTTGAAGTTGTGAAAGTCAATTGACAGAAGGATTTTTAGGTAAAAGAAATATTCAATTATGAACTCCTAGACAAGTTCAAGAAAGTTTTTGAAATACTGTATCTTCATTGCTGGACTTGATAAGATAAAAGCATACAGAAAACTCAGTTGATGAGAAAAGAAAAGCAAAGAGATAATTAAGCAGAAGAGAATGAAATGAAGTAAATAACTACAAATTGATTGAGGTGGTGTTATCTTGCCTCCATAAACTGTACAATAAAATCAATGAGTTTTTGCTTCTGCATGTCCTCACAATGATAGTTCGTTATAAGAAAGCTAATGTCGTATCCCTGTAAAACGAAGCCAGAAAGAAATAAGAGATGAATTCTGAAGAACACTACATATGTTTTGCAAACAAAATAGCAAATCTGGAATATTGTCTAGAATAGGTAAAAAAGATAAAAGATTACGGAGGAAGTAGTTCATATCGGAAAAGAAAACTTAGTTCCTTTGTAGAAAAACAATGGACCAGGATGGATTACGATTAGAGGCTTGTCGCTTATAATAATTATTTTTAGTTATATGGAAGGGGAAGAGAAAAAAACAGGAGACAATTAATCCAGAATCCTTGACTCTTCAAGACAAGCCATGCATGGTTATAAAGGTTTAATACGACAACATATATTTGGACACAGCAATTTCACATACAACATTATTTTGTGTCACCATTTCTTAGTCAACGTTTCCAATTTCTTGCATTTGAATAATATATTGCTTGTTAAGATATATATATATATATATATTCTCCAGAAAAAATATAAGGTAAACTGTACAAAATCAATTAATCAGATTATTTTTAGGTCATCCCAAAACCAAGACAAACTAGCTATGCAGACACAAATCGTTGTCGCTAAATAGCATCTCAATCTCATAGCCTATAGATTCAGTTTTTTTACTGTTCAGTCGGGCAATAAGAGAATAAAATAAATGAAATTGGCGAATGTCTCTTATCTTTTCAAAAAAGATGAATAAGACAAATGAACCTAGAACTCGTCTTTCAGTTCTCTCTCAATAGGAGGTAGACCAGTTTCAGTATCATGCCCTCCAAGAAAAATAAAATATGACCTCGTGGAAACTTGAGGATTCAGAAGACATAATCATCTTAGTAGTATAGTTCCCAAGTATTTTTAAGTGATTAGTCATAAATAATCTCCAATAGTTGAAAGTTTTTAGAAGAATAGTTCACAGTCGCTGTAATATATCATCTTAAACTAAAGCACAAAGCTAACGTCGTGATTAGACATTATCGTGGTACCTGTACAGGTTTTCTTCTCAACACCTGGAAAGCTTCTGCCCTCATTGACAGAAATCGAAGGAACTTTTTAGTTAGGATATTCTCTAGTTCATCTGTCTGCCTAACCTGAGCACAAGAAAAAATTCAAATAAAATTATTGTGAACAAGTGGATGTCAATCTATGATAATAATCGTACACATTCAGCAGTGTTTCATCCGGTAAGTGGATCAAAGGAATGAACAGAAAAAATTTATGGTAGTATGTTAGACCCCCTGTTATACTTCAGTATAGAAGGAGAGAGAAGAATAAAGAAAAGAATAGAATGTATATAATTGTGAGTGAAGTCGGTTAGGAGTGGGGACCACATATTAGGAATATAAATAGGAGAATGAGAGAGAAAGTAGTCAGTTAGTTTTTTTGTTGAAGTCTTCACTGTAAACTCTGAAGAGATAGGGTTACGGTAGGGAGAGAGAGTTCCATTATCGAATTGCATCTTGCAAATCAATTTTCATTCTATATTGTAATAGATTCTTTGAGATTTAATGAAGATTCTTTGATTCTCTTCTTGAGAATTCTGTGTTGGATTTTGAGAATTCTGTGTTGGATTTGAGATCCAACATATTGGTATCAGAGTACAAACTTGGGGAACCAAAGAAGATGGCCAAGAAGCACGAGGAAAGATTCGAATCGCTGGAACAGGAAGTATCAAAGATAAAGGTTGTCTTATAGAAGTTGCCGATGATGGAAGAGAAGTTATCGACGATTATGAAGAACATCGAACGCCTGAATGTGTAGAATGAAAAACAACAGCAACATCAACAAGCATTGATGAAAAACTTGGATCGGTTGAGTTCGAAAGCCGATAACAGCAGCACCAAGTACTTATGAAATACATTAAAAGTATGGTTAATGAAAAATCGGTAACGACTTCCGATACGGAAGGATCGTCCAGTAGAACGAAGGAAAATGAAGGAAAAAAGGTAGAAGGAATAACGATAAGTGATAATGTGATAGAAGAAACAAAAGCGAACATGAAGGAAGAGGAAGATAAGATCGTCGAACAAAATAAATTTAAGAAAGTTAAGATGCCTGTTTTTAATGGAAATGATCTGGATTCGTGGTTGTTTAGAGCCAATCGTTACTTTCAGATCCACAAACTGACCGAATCAGAGAAAATGACCATATCTGTTATTAGTTTCGACGGACCAGCACTTGACTGGTATCGATCCCAAGAAGAGCGGGAAAAATTTACTGGTTGAGCGGATTTGAAAAGGAGGTTGTTAGAGCGGTTTAGATCCATCCAAGAAGGCTCAATATATGGAAGACTTTTGCGATTAAACAGACTTCCACGGTAGATGAATATATGAATTTGTTTGATCGATTGGTAAAGCCATTAACCGATCTTTCGAATAAAGTCTTGGAGGAAACATTCATGAATGGTTTGTTTCCATGGATTGGAGATGAGGTTGAATTTTCCAAACTAGTTGGATTACCTCAAACGATGCATTTGGCCCAAAAAGCAGAAGTCAGGGAGCTAATCAGGAGGGAGGCCAATCTTTATGGATATTCAAGGGGGAAGTATCTGTATAATCCGGCTAACTATAACAAATCGAATAATGGTGCAAATTCGAATGAAGGGAAGGCAAGAGCAACTACACCAATGCGAACAATTATATTAAGAAGCACAGCTGGTGGAGAAGTGAAGAAGGAAGGGTCGAGCAAACGCCTATCTGATGCTGAGTTTAAGGCGAAAAGGGAGAAGGGCCTATGTTTTAAATGTGATGAGAAGTATTACTCGGGGCATAAATGTAAAGAACTTGAACAAAGAGAGTTAAGGATGTTTGTGGTACGTGCTGATAATGTGAGAGAGGAGATCATAGAGGAAGAATATTATGAATAGAAAGAGTTGAGTATGTTTGAGATGGAAGGTGGTGAATGTCGTGGTAGAATTATCAATCAACTCAGTGGTGGGAAGGTGAGAGGCAAAATATTTGGAGAAGAAGTGGTTGTGTTGATAGATCGTGGAGCTACCCACACTTTCATATCCAATAAGGTGGTGAATGATTTGAAGTTATCGACCAAGGAGACCTCTCATTATGGGGTTATTCTAGGGTCAAGTATTGCAATTAAAGGAAAAGGTGTTTGCGAAAATGTGGAGCTCCTATTGAATGACTGGAATGTTACGACTGATTTCTTACCGCTGGAATTGGGTGGAGTTGATGTAATATTGGGTATGCAATGGCATACTCATTGGGGGTTACGAAAATGGATTGGAAGAATTTGATGATGACCTTCTTTCATGGAGAAAATAAGGTGACGATCAAGGGTGATCCCAATTTAACAAAGACTCGAGTAAGGTAGAAAACATTAATGAAATCTTGGACTGACTCTGATCAGGGGTATTTGGTGGAGTGCAGAGCATTGGAAGCAGGTGTACTATTGCTTGAAGAAACAACTGTTGAAGAAAATAACAATGCACCCGAAGAAGTACAGAAGATATTGGCCAAGTATAATGATGTATTTGAATGGTCGGAGACACTACCTCCAAGGAGAGCTATAGAGCATCATATACACTTGAAGACAGGGACTGAACCAGTGAATGTAAGACCCTACTGGTATGCATTTCAACAAAAAGCTGAGATGGAAAAACTTGTAGATGAGATGATGTCTTCAGGAATCATACAGCCCGATAACAGTCCATACTCCAGTCTAGTGTTACTAGTGAAGAAAACAGATGGGAGCTGGAGATTCTGCATGAACTATCGTGCCCTCAATAATGCTACTGTGCCAGATAAGTTTCCTATTCCTGTTATTGAGGAATTATTTGATGAATTGAATGGAGCTAATCTATTTTCTAAGATCGACTTAAAGGCTGGTTATCACCAGATTAGAATGCATAAGGAGGATATTGAAAAGACAGCCTTCAGGACCCATGAGGGACACTACGAATTTTTAGTAATGCCCTTTGGGTTAACGAATGCTCCAGCTACATTTCAGTCCCTCGTGAACTCTGTTTTTCGATTTTATTTGAGAAAATTTGTTCTGGTTTTCTTTGATTATATATTGATATACAGTAGGGGTATGGAGGAACATGCATATCATTTAGAACTTGTGCTTGAAGTGCTGCGTGAACATAAACTATATGCAAACAAGAAAAAGTGCAACTTTGCTTATCAGAAAGTAGAATATCTCGGCCATATTGTCTCAGGAAAAGGTGTGGAGGTTGATCCTGAAAAGATCAGATCGATTAAGCAATGGCCTGTGCTGAAGAATGCGGGAGAAGTCCGTGGATCCCTAGGGCTCACCGGTTATTATAGAAGATTTGTGCAGAACTATGGATCCATTGCAGCACCTTTGACTCAGATGCTGAAATTGGGAGCATTTAAGTGGAATGATGAGGCTCAATTGGCTTTTAATCGGTTGCAAGAACTATGATGACACTTTCCGTATTAACACTGCCTGATTTTGATATGCCATTTGAAGTAGAGACAGATGCTTCGGGATATGGTGTGGGGGTTGTGTTAATGCAGAACAAGAGGCCAATTGCCTTCTTCAGTCACACACTAGCTTTAAGAGATCGTGCCAAGCCTGTAAATGAGAGAGAACTTATGGCAGTGGTGTTAGCAGTCCAACGTTGGAGGCCATACTTGTTAGGGAGGAAGTTTGTAGTGAAAACAGATCAAAAGTCCCTTAAGTTCCTGCTAGAACAAAAAGTTATTCAACCACAGTATCAAAAGTGGATTGCAAAACTCGTAGGGTATTCATTTGAGGTGGTCTACAAGCCTAGTTTAGAGAATAAAGCAGCTGATGCTTTGTCTAGGGTGCCTTCCTCTGTTTATCTCAATCAGTTGACAGCTCCAGCACTTATTGATCTTAAAATCATTAAAGAAGAAGTTGAAAAAGATGAACAGTTTAAAGAGATTTTGATGAAGCTACAAAGTGGTGAAGAGATGCAGAATCATGCTTTGGAACAAGAAATGTTAAAGTATAAGGGAAGGTTGATAGTTGCCAACAAGTCAACGCTGATCCCAGCCATCCTGCATACTTATCACAATTCCATTTTTGGACGACATTCTGGGTTCCTGATCAGCCATCCTGCATACTTATCACAATTCCATTTTTGGACGACATTCTGGGTTCCTTCGGTCATATAAAAGACTGACTAGAGAGTTATTTTGGCATGGAATAAAGGGTGATGTACAGAAACACTTTGAAGAATGTACTGTTTGCCAAAGGAATAAGACTTTGTCACTATCACGAGCCAGCTTATTAACTCCCTTGGAGATTCCAACCAAAATATGGGATGATATTTCGGTGGACTTCATTGAAGGGCTGCCTAAATCTGCGGGGTTCGAAGTAATTCTTGTGGTTGTGGATCGCTTTCGTAAGTATGCCCATTTCTTAACTCTTAAACATCTTTTTGATGCTAAGGTTGTGGCTGAACTGTTTGTTAAGGAAGTGGTTAGATTACATGGTTTTCCACAATCGATTGTCTCAGACGAGGACAAAATATTTTTAAGCAACTTCTGGAAAGAATTATTTCGGTTGGTTGGAACAAAGTGGAACAGAAGTACAGCCTACCATCCTCAAACGGATGGGCAGACTGAAGTGGTTAACCATTCAATGGAAGCCTATTTGCGATGTTTTTGTGGTGAACGGCCGAGAGAATGGGTCAAGTGGATTCATTGGGTGAAGTACTGGTATAATACAACATACCAGCGTTCATTAGGAGTCTCTCCTTTTCAGGCAGTCTATGGAAGAACACCTCCCCCTCTTATATGTAGTACATATGCCTGTAATGCATCAAATTAAAACAAAGAGAATAAAATTACCTTGAGACTGATACGGAGAGAGTTTATAGATGTCTCAATCAAACACTTCTCTGACTCATTTCTACATATTAAGATCTGCAAGAGCAATATAATGTAGCAAGATCACATGTGTCCTTGAATAAATATATAAAAGTCATTCCCCAACTACTCCCAACTCCCAAGGATGCTCTTTTAGCATGAACATGAATCTCCAATTGAAAAAAATAAAACGAGGGAAGGAAAAAAGGATCACTAGAAAATTATGCATAGGAGCTGGCGCTGACATGCCACAGTAGATAAAATGCGTTCCAATGGGGACATTAACAGTTTCCCAATTCTAATCTGCAAATTGAAGAAATTAAGTGCTTGATGTTTTCCACAAGTTTTGCCCAACATGCCTCCACCCTCCACTACCACCCCCCCCCCCCCCCCCAAAACCAGCTAAATTGTAAAGGCGGAATGCTCAATAATGACATGAACTTACAGGATTGAGAAGAAGTTCTGAGCTGGTCCTGGAAAGGGTAACAAACAAGAAAATAAGAGCAAACATAAATCACCAAAATTTTCATGGGTGCAATCCACGTAAAAATTCAATTACTATGCTGTAAGCAAAAAAACTAACAGTACTCGGAGATTGGTGTATAAGAGCAGACACAAGACAAATAGCTTACCAACTACCAACACGGGTTCAACTAACCAGCACATGCAATTTAAGTAAGACAAGTGACACAAAACTATGCAGCAACAAAATATGACCAACACAATAGAATAATAATCTTTCTTTTGGAAGAAAACAATTCCATTGATGGTATGAAATTACAGAACAAGGGGGAAGAACCCCAAGAGTAGTTACAAAAGACCTTTCCAATTGAAAAAGAGAGAGGTAAAGCTACAAAAGTAAGATAATCATTCTACAAGTTACAAATGATAATCATTCTACTATTGTGAGTAAGCATGGTACCCATCCTTTCGAATGGACGGAGAAAGGGGTTAAAGGCACACATCGGAATCCTTGGAAGGATATCTCTTTTGAGCTCCCGCCTTCTCTCGGTTTACTTGTTCTTTTGTGAGGGATGGTAAGGATGTGTATTTTCGGGAGGATCTTTGGTTGGGGGAGAGTTCCCTTGCTCTTTATTTCCACTTCTTTATCATTTATCCTCCTCCAAAAACTGCATGATGTCGGATCTTTTGGTTGGGTCTGGGAACCCCGTGTCTTTTTCTTTTGGGTTTCGTCATAATTTGACCAATATTGAAACAACGGAGGTTGCCTCTCTTCTTTCTTTGGTTGACAGGTGTAGCTTTAGGGAAAGAAGGAGGGATGCTCGAGTTTGGAGTCCTAACCCGAGTCAAGGATATATGTGTAAATCTTTGTTCAGTTTGTTGTTGGATCCCTCCCCTCCTAGGGAGTCTATTTTTGACGTGGTTTGGAAGACTAAGGTTCTAAAGAAAGTTAGACTTTTTGTCTGGCAAGTTTGTTTGGCTGGGTAACAATGTTGACAGACTTGTTAAGAGGACTTCACTTGTCAGGCCTTTTTGTTGTTTGCTCTGTTGGAAGGTGGAGGAAGACCTTAATCACCTTTTTCGGGATTGTCAATATGCTCAACCTGTGAAATTTTTTTATGAAAAAGTTTGGCATTAGCTATGCCGGCCGCTGGAGCATTCGCGCGACGATTGAGGAACCTCCTCCATTCGCTCTTTAGAGAGAAAGGGGGTTTTTTATAGTTTTTCGAGGTGTATACTGTTATTTGGAACATTTAGGGGGAGAGGAATGACCAGGTGTTCCGTGGTAAGGAAAGGGACCACATGAGGTTTGGTCCTTGATCATTTCACATTTCCGTTTGGGCTTCAATTTCAAAGACTTTTTGTAACTAAAAGACTTTTCAATTTCAAGCAATCTTCAATTTCAAAGACTTTTCGTACCAAAATGATAATCACAATGTTATAACTATTCAAATACTGATAAGAAAAATGATATTCGATATCCTCAAGACCAAAAACCTCCATATGTGATCCCTAGAATGCTCGCAAGGGAGCTCATGTATAAACTTAATAACTACACGATTCTGGTCTCCACTGACTAGCAAGCAAGGATATATCTATAGTAAATACAGTAAGAGGTTTTAAGATTGCTTGAAGATCCATACTTTAGTTCAACTTCAGGCTTGTTGTGTCTTTCAACTTCTTGACAAGGAAAATTCTGTAATCATGCGTACAATGAAATTACATTAACTTCAAGAAACAATTACAAGCAATGCGCTCAGTTCAACATCGCATTCCTGAAGTTCGTAAGGCAAATAATTCGTAGGATGAAAAAAGTTTAACGGAACCAAATAACTCTGGTTACAGAAATAATAAATCAAACTGCAAAAAATCACCAGTCAAACGAAAATGAATTGAAAAAACAGCAACAGAAGAACGATACAAATACCTGAAGGCACATGGCGGCCTCAAGAGTGTTTCGTATGCACGTCAAATACAAGCGTAAAGTAGTTGCCTGAGTTTACACATACAGACAGAAAGTTAGGTAGAAAAAGAAGAAAGAAACAAAATAAAAACAAAAGATCAATCTCATTCCGAAATTAAGTTTTTAAACAAATCACATCTCAAAATCAGGAGTTCATCAAGGTGAAGCTTGCTTCTTCCACAAACCATCTCAAAATGAAGGAGAAAATCGGCAAAAGAAAAAAAAAAATCGAATCCAAAAGCGTCCGATTACATCAGCATCAACAATTTCACTAAGAAAGTGAGTTAAATTGGACATTGCTAAGTAAAACAGATAAACTTCATTCGCAACGATCTCGTTAATATTCAAGCGGTAGATTACCACAACCCAAATAAACAACTTCAAACGAATCAAAGATCAAGGATGATAAGAATTATTCGTTACCGACCATTTCTGAATTGGAGAGAAGTTTTGGGAGATCAAGGTTGGCGCCCTGAAATGAGAAATTGGACGGAGAAAACAGGCTGGATCGCAGTGAACTGTTGAGAGTAGGAAATTGTTGGTACAATGCCGCCAAAACTCCAAAACTCCGACGCCAGAGAAAGCAAAGGAAAGAAACACTCGAAGAATTTAATTAGAAGCCTAAATTAATTATGAGATTATAGGTTATAAAAAAAAGAACGGATCCAAAAAATTTAAAAAGTCCGACCTGCCGGATTCGAACCAGCGACCTAAGGATTTAGCTGTGCTTACGACTACAGTCCTCCGCTCTACCAACTGAGCTAAGGTCGGATCGTTGAAAGATATCGAAATTATTAATAATAATACATTAAATACTTCTCAATTTTGTCTCAACAATTTTTTAGCTCGACTTTTTGAACATTCAAAGCTATCTTTTTTTGTTTTGGTTACATAGAAACACTTAAAAAAAATAGTTAGAAAATCAAATCAAACTTTCAAAATTCTAAAAATAAAACTATGATTTCAATGAAAAAACTCTACGGTTCAACAATTTTAGTTTGTCAAAATCGTTGCTATTCTAGACAAAATTATTATAACCCAAAAAACATGAAATCATCTTTTATGGATTTTGAAATTGATTCGATCATTATTTGGAACTTACTTAAAATTCAAGACAATTTAGATGCTATTCAAATTTTTCACTAATGAGATGTTATTATGGGCTTTTCCTTTTTGTGCATGAATTTAATTATTGCTCACATTTTGGCATCTAGTACTATGCACGCCTAACCAAAGTCTCCATTTTCTAGCTTGAGATCATCCCCATGGATCAATATTGTTATGGTTAATTATTGATATCTCATTAGCTCCTTGTTCTCCGTATTAAAAGAAAAAACTGGACATATCTTTAGCTTTATCGTGAATTGTTAGAATTAGATAGGTTTTTTTTTTTACAATTAGATAAATAAACTAATTGAGACCCATTGTGTTTTCAATTAGGAATTATTGTTAAACCAATATGTTTCGAAGTGAATTTACCCAATTAACATGAAATATGTATTCACACAAGATTTTCATATCAAAGATTTAATTCGTAAAGTTAAACTTGTGTTGATGTTGTATTTATATTGATTTGATGCGATGTGGTTCGTTATTTAGTATCTAATCCTCTGATTCTCTCTCAATTGAATGTCTACGCTTAATTTGAGGAAGCAAAGCATATGATGTTCTTGAGTAGGAGTCATAGAAGAAAGCTTGTATTTTCAAAAGAGTTTTAATCTTTCAATGCGGTCGACTTCATGAGTTAAGGAGTCTTCTGGTTCTTGAGAAAACTCCTTTATTTTATAGAGTCCTCTAGTATGGGCTTGGTTGGTCAATGGGCCAAACCCATGGGCTCAACCACATGGATTTTGGTCATATTTAGCATTTGGGCTAAGTTAAGCTTATTTTTTTTACTTAGTTGAACTTTAACCCAAGTAATAATATTTAATTGAATTAAAATAATTAACTTGATCAAAACGGTCATAATGAAAATATGTGACATCATCCAAATTGGCCAATTTATTCTTCAATTTCATTTTAGGACCATCACAAGAAATTCGAGATCTCCTGACACACCTTCACACCGTCAAGCGAAATCGTGTAAGGAGATAGGGCATCTATCACTCCTAAGGTACGCGTCAGAAGTTAGTTCACCATCTCCCGACTATATGTTGTTTAGTGTTGGGAGATATTGACAAACTTTCGACGCTTTACTTAAAGCATCGAGATTTGTAGGGCACTCCGATGCTTATTAGGCTGCGTCGGGAGTTTCCTTTTAAAAACCCTCCCAGATTTGTATTTTACAGATTTGGAAGAAAAGAAGAAAAATTGGGGAGAACGAAGAAAAGGAGTTTCTGTAGCATCTACCCTCTCAACACTCGTGCCATCACAATTTGTCGCATCTACCCCTGTCCTATGGTGTCGTCGAAGTCGCTGCCTGCCCTGTCCTATTCTGGTATGTAACTTTTTTCCTAAGATTTGAGGAAGGGCTTTGGAGATTGGTAGTTGATTATGTTGTTTGGTTCAGTTATGTTGTTTGTTTTGATAGCTATAAAGTTCTAAAATATCCTATTGGAAGGAGTGTGATATGTTTGAAAAAGATCTACACCTTTTTTTTTTGGTGTTTGGTTCATCATTCTTGGTGCTTTTGGTTGATTTCTAATAATGTTTGCATTATTAGTGCTTGTTATGATCGTGTGCGACGTTTGTTCATGGTTATGTCGTGTAAACTCTAAGTGGTTGACTTAGTAGGTGATTAGGATAGGATCATGCGATAAAAAGTGCTTCCTAACTATTATGTTGTTGATTCACAAATTATAAACATGTAGTACAAGATTTCCTATCGCTTACCCAAGTGTAAATGAAACTATAGGTTTCCTGGGTACGCTAGGGTCAAACTCAGGGATTTCTATCAAATCTTAGTTATAAAACTTACTTCTCATCTAGGTAATATACAAACTCTATATAGTATAAAGTAAAAGTATGTATATGTACTGAACTTAATATCTACACTAGAGATTCTTTAAAGATGACAAGAAGTGGGACAAGAGTGGAAAGTGAACTAACTTATGTTAAGAAGGTGTGAATGATGGTTTTTACGCTATACGTGGTTAAGCTACGCGATAGACCTTGATGTCATATAAAGCAGTTAACTATTATCTTTTAATTAAGGCAAACACCTCTTAGCGCCTTAAACGCCACACTTACTTGCCTCTTAGGATGCAAATGATAAAGCTTAGTTAATTGATAGCTATCTAGAAGTTGTCTTATTAAGCTCATATTACCTCTCTTTTAAAGTGACAACCTCTCGACACCAAATCACCACACTTATTCTCCTTTCAGGACACAAATGATGGAGGTTTAATCGCCTAGGTGGAGGTTGTCTCCAAACTCCCTCTTATATGCATTAGTTATGTTCTTGCTACTTACTCTCTCGAGTAGTGGGCAACAAACGCTAGCTAAGTTATGGGATTAAGCTCAACTAACGTGATAAACCTTATAAGTTACACTTCTTATCAAGAACTTATCACAAGCCTAAACTACCTATAACACTTTGACAGATGAATAGGAAAGATATGATAAATTGAAAAGGAATAAATTTGTAATGTATTAAAGAATATAGGTTTTGGTCACTGTACAATATAAACTCATACATTATAATGAAATACAAAAATGGAAAGTAAAGGGATGAAAGGCAGGTCGCAGAATGCCTAAGCATTCTTCAAGTCTTTTACAAGTTAGGTGAAAGACAATGGACTTTTTTTCTAATCTCTCTCTAAACTCTCACTTACAAGTTTGACCAGAGAAGAGGATGGAAGCTCTTTATAGAAGGTGGAAAAGCTAATCCTTTCCGTCGACTCTAATGGAGCTCTCTAGGTTTTGGTCCATTCAGATCGTCTCTTTTACATGGTAGGGATGGAGTCCTTTAAAGGCTACTTTCAGCAAGAAACTTATATTCTTCTAATCATGTTAACGCCGATTGTAGTCTTTGTCAAGCCACATCACTTCAACTACCATTTCTTGTCCTCTAGTGAATTTTTATCGCATGTTGATGTGGTTCCTCGCTAAAAGATGTTTAGTTGCCAAACAAGTTTCTTATCGCGTAGAATGCGCTCCTCTAGGATTCACTGTCTTTCTTCTTTTCTTTATAAATCTACGATAAAATATTGAAAATAGGGTAAAACAGGCATGAAAACTTATGCAAGTCGCATTCTCTTACATTTATGAAATTACGATAGAAGTTACGTGTTTTGACACTTTTATCCCGTGTTTTGGCTCCATTGTTCTACTTAAAAGCCCATTATAACTTGTATTTCTACAAGTTATCGACTAGCTATGGTCTTAAAGAGGAAAGCCAGTGGCTGTTTACCATAGAGATACTTGGTCTGAGCAATTTCTTAAGTGAATTTAGAAGATAAGAATCGAAGAGTTTATTATTACATTTTTTTTAATAATAATAATAGGATTGAGGATGGTGAGGTTTGAGTTGGCTGTTTGAGGGTGTTTTTTACTTATGTTAATAATGCTCTTGATTTTTATCAGCTAATTTTGAGATGAAATTTATCCCTTCCATTTTTCTATTCTCTGTATACTTTAATGAAAGACTTTGGGAACTGAATTATTTCTTTTGTTTAACTTGGTTTTTGTGTCTACATGTATTGTGGCATCATTTCCATACAATTTCCACAAGTCAGGAGATTTTTTCAAGGAGTTGGACATATCCCTTCAATTCACACAGGATCATCAGTGATTGACACTTCATGTTAGGTCTTGTAACTTGGATGACACTTTATGTGAATTTCATAAATTTACATGAGTTTGCACTAATATTATTTTTTTTTCTTAGATAGCTCTAAACCCACTCGTAAGACACATGACCACTCACAAAACATGGAGTTAGAGAAATACGTCAGCAGACATGAAAAAATTCCAATCTCCTTCACACAAGAAACAGAGAAGCCAATCTCTCCATATGTTGTTCGATTCAGCAACACTATTAGTGTTGCCGTTAGAGATGCATTTCTAGTCTGGTGCCTTAGGTTTGTAGATGTTGCACTAGAATATATCGAGATTGTTAAGGGTGATTTACAGGTAAGTTTATTAGTTTACATCCTAACCCACATATATAGAAACATAATCCATTTGTTCTTTCCTTTGTAGTGCTATTTCATGCTTGATTTTATAGAGCATGCAGTTAATAGATTCATTGAAAGAGTCTTTTAAAAGTTTACAAAGGATCTTAGTGTCGTGCTTAACTGAGATTGGCCAAGAAAAACAAAATTACGAGTTTTTTAAAATTGTGCTACTATTGAAATGTAAACAAAAAGGTGCTATTTTCATAATTTTCCTACTTTTTCCTTTCAACAACGTGCGTAATATATTTGGTACACGATCGTTTAGATTTGGCTATTGTTTGGTACACAATTATTTAGATTTGGTTGTTTAAGTTTAGATAGTCAAATCTAAACGATTTATTTTTTCAATTCATCATTTAATTTGGTTACACGATCGTTTAATTTATTTACACGATCATTTGATTTAATTACTCGATCGTTTAGATTTGGTTATAGGGCTGTTTATATTTGGTCATTTAGATTTGGCTACACAATTGTCTAGATTTGACTATCCCAAATCTAAACGATTTTTTTTCAAAATTTGGTAGTTTAGATTTGGCTAAACAAATTTTTTCAAAATTCTTCTGGTACACGATTGTTTAGATTTGTTTACATGATCGTTTATTTTCTCAATATTCTTTGGTACACGATCATTTAGATTTGGCTGAACGATTTTTTTTAATTTTCTTTTGGTACACGATTGTTTATTATTTTTTACACTATCGTTCAGATTTGGCTACTTCAATCTAAATGATTTTTTTCAAGATTCTTTATAGACGATCTTTTAGATTTGGTTACTCTAATCTAAACAACCTAAAAAAAATAGGAGGAAAAGAAGAAAGATGATGAAAAGAAACCACAATGAAAAGAAAAGAATAGAAAAAGAAGAAGGACGATAGAAATAAATCAGATTTGGTTACTCAAATCTAAATGATGTAAAAAAAAAAAGAAGAGAAAAAGAAGAAAGACGATAGAAAGAAATTGTAGCGTAAAATAAAGAGGAAACGAAGAAAGACGATAGAAAAAAAATAAGAAAGACAGAATGACAAACCTGAAATATTTAAAAAGTTGCTAACTTTATGAAATTTGTTATACAGCCGTAAATATTTGAGTAGTTTGTTATATTTATAAAAATTTACCATATATAAAAGACCCAATTATCTTTACTATAACCACTTTATCTCGTACCTTGTCTCTTCGTTAAAACCCATCTTTATCTCATATTCTCTTTCTTCGTTAAAACTCATTTTCCCCACGTTCCGCTTTAATTAAACAACACAAATTAAATATATGTTTAATCACTTAACCAATTCCACCAACTCAGTTTTTCTTAAATTCAAAATTACAAAACTAATATCCCTAACCAATTAATTCACAACATAAACGAACTCTTAAACTTAGAGTGTATTTGGATTATTTATGAATTTTTTTTCAAGAATACATTTTATTATAAATACTTTCTTTAAAATGAATTTAAAATTTGAACGCCTATATGTTTGATTAGATTTTTTATTAGTGTTTATACATACAATTTTGTTTAAAAATCTATTTTACAATTTTGTTTAAAAACCTATTTTCTCAAATTTTAGTTAAGAGTGTTTTCTTCCAAATGCATTAATTTTCAATCTTATTTTTTAAAAATGCATTTTGATGATTTTTTTTAAACCATCAAAATGTGCCCTTAATTAATTCAAAGACAACTCAAGTTAAAAATCATCTTAAATTTGGGGTGTTAGACGAAATAACATTAAACTCCAATATGTTCCCCTGCCTAACTTGTTGATATATTCACAAAAGACTACCAATCAGTTTCATATGCTTCGATCCAAATTCACGCGTAGCATTAAGCGTATCAGTTTTAGAGAGGATATTTGTTGGGGTTGATGCTCTAAATCTCGTGGTCTTGCATTTTGTAATTTTATATATTATACAAACTTTTATTTATATAATAAAATAAAGTGTTTTATTTTATTTAATATTTAGTTGCATTAACCCACAAAACCAATAAACTAACATCCAAGGTTATCTTCTGTAACCTAAACATGTATGTGGAAACATACAAGTGGATCATGTTTAAGTGATAACCTAAATGGTCTGTAGTAAATGGATATGGCTCGGTACCTTATCCTGGTGACACTACGAATGTAGCCTGCTTTATAGTTGTTACAATTGTTCTAAAGTGCTACAAATGATTTGATTCTAAATATTCATGTTAAGACATTAGAGCGGGGGTATTCTATATAAAGAGTTTATATAAGACTGGACTTTGAAATAAATAATCTCTCTTATTAACATCATTACTAGTTGAGACTACATTTCACCAGAATGACCATAGGTGACTTGACCTGAATCCTGAGTGAGTTGTGAACTCCTGCCTATGAAGATGGTCCTTTAATTTGCATGGGTGAGAGTGGCCTATGTCGCCGACTCAATATGCCTACCATTTTGGGGATTCGTTTGATTGGGGAGCTGGGAACACAGCTACACAAGAAGGAATTCACTCCTTCTCTATAGATAAAGTAAGTAGAGAAATTGCTCTCCTAAGGGCTGATTCCAAGGCTTGAACAATGTGGCGCCATAGCCTCTCTTGGTCTGAGAAGAGTTAAATTATAGTAAGACTATAATTATTGTTCATTAAAGGAATCGGTGGTACTTAAGGAGTTAGATGTAACTACAGAGGCAAAACGATAATTTTTCGCCTGACTGTACTTATGAGCAATTTGTAAAAGGTCATTGCACTGTTGATTAGTTATATTTAATGGACACAAAAATATATATACAGTAAGAAGAGTGCAACTATTAGTCATTCACTATTAGTCTTTAGTGGAATGACTAATAGTTAATGAATATAGATTAATTTAATTAAAGAGTTTAATTAATTACATTAGACCTTCAATCCAATTTGAATTGTTCAAATTGATTACAGGAAATAAATTGTATATGATACAATTAATATAATGTATCAAATATGTTATAATATAAAGTTTTTATTAGAGAAGTTAATATTTGAATATGATTCAAATAATAATAATAATATGAATAAGATTCATAAATAAACTATAAGTTAAAATTAATATGGATTTGATTCATATTAGAACTAAAGATCATATGAGAGATCTAAACCATTGGTTATATTATATAAGAATAATATAAAGTTTATATTATATGAGATATAATATAAATTAAATTTATATTAATTTTATTTTATTCTAATTAATATAGTTTTTTAAATAAATAAGTTGGGAGTTATTCTATGGGAAAGAGGGAGGAAGTTATTCTTTACCTCTAGAATAACGAGAAGACTTCGTGGTACTCTTGAAAGTTTGAAAGAAGAGTTCTGTAAAAGGTTTTATACCTTTTCCTCCCTAGAAGCCTTGCTTAGGCTTTTTGTTTTTAATTTGTTGGTTTTACAAATTGAATTTCACACACCTTTTACTCCATGGAAGCATGTTTAGGCTTTTTGTTTTTCTTTGAATTTGTTGGTTTTACAAATTGAATTTCACTTGCACGCCGTTCACACGCTTTCGCTTTGGGAATTCCATTTCTTCAACATCATCATATATAGTTAAACTGGTTTTAAGTCTCTTGATTTTTGTTATAACTTAGTTGTTGTTATGTTTGTCATACTCTCAAATATCAATTATATCAATGATAATACACCAAAAACCATTTCATTGGCCCTTAGTTTTCAGAAAACAACTAAGGGACATGAAACAATAACAAGTGAGAGTAGAGAGAAATAAATTTTGGACTTATAAAAACCATCATCAATCAACATGTTATAATTAATATTCTATGCTAGTCGTAACTATTGAATAACCATAATTATTCACCAACCAACCTCAACAATATAAAAACAACAGCGAACCACTTTATGTCATGTTGTGTGTTCCTAAATGATGATTATTTATTTTCTCCTAATTTGGACTGAATTTCTTTCACCATTTTTCGTTTACTCATCTTCTTCATCTTCCTCCTCTTCCTTCTCTTCACCTTCCTTATCTTCGTGATCCTCCTCTTCCTCTTCATCTTCATCTTCTTCATCTACCTCTTCCTCTTCCTCTTCCTCTTCATCATCTTCCTCTTCATCTTCTTCATCTTCTTCCAACTCTGCCTCGTCATCCTCTTCATCTCCTTCTTCTTCATACAACATGATGGTCGTCGATGATGGGGATAGTGGCTTTCTCGCCTCACCCACGATCTTCATGATTTCTTCCACACTCTGTTTAGAGAAGGCTGGTACACCCCTCATGCAAAATAAGGCTTGGCCAGCTTCTGTTAGTTCCCTTGGCAAGTTCTTTAAGAACCATGGATGACACTTAATCTCTTTCATCGAAATTCTCTGTTCGTAGAATTATGTCGAGGTTGTAAGGATTACATAAAAGAAAAGTGGTATATATAGATATAATCCAAAAATTCATGTGATGCGGTGATGGTAAAAATTGGAAACAAATGAGGTAACTTCACTACATTTTACAAACTGATCAAGTTCTCATGCTCTAGTTTTATTATTATTATTATTATTATTATTATTATTATTATTATTATTATTATTATTATTTTATTTTGTTTTCTTTTAACTAAGTGGTATGTAAGATAAAGTGAATACAATCTTTTGTTTTGGCATGTAATTTTACTAGATTTTCATTTGGTAGGGTCTATCAAGGTTGATCAAATTGTCAACCATTTTAGAATGACAGTTCAAAATACCAAACAAAACATTAAATGTGAAGAAATTTTGTATAGAAATCAAAATAATTAGGAAATGAGAAAAATAAATTAGTTTGTCACATAAAAATATACCCTAGAGGGATTTCGAACAAAGATGCGAGCGAGTAGTTGTCGACAATCTTGAGACATGTGAACAAAGTCTGGAATTTTATACTGTACAGCCATTATTCGCTGCAAAAGAACAAAACCAGAAGTGAGAAATAGATGATGACCGAATTTTAATGAAATTAGTTTAAAACGTAGTATGGAAAGTAATGAACCGTAACAGTTTTGTGGAAGTTCTTGGAATCATTGGGGTCTTCAAAAGGGTATGCACCAACCAACATAACATAGAGAGTAACTCCACATGACCATATATCTGCAACCTGAAAGAAACACAGGACAAAAGAGAAGACAATAATGTGTGTGTATATATATATGTGTATGTGTGCTTGTTTATATAATTAATTAGTTAGCTTGAAGCTACAAGGCCATAGTCAAGTAATTTAATTAGCAGATGATTTTTGAAATAGTAAACACCTTTCCATCATATTGTCCTTCAACTAGAACCTCTGGTGCTGAATATGTTGGAGAACCAACAGCTGTATTTGGCGTTGAATGCAACGGGTATAACTACAATACAAAACAAATTAAACAATACAGCGACATAAAGTATATATAGTAATTAATGAAGTTCACATGATCATGCATGCATCTCCCGTTTAATAATTGAAGACGACACTGCAATAATAATAATAGTAGTAATAAAAATGTAACTGTGTAGTTCGATTATCTCACTGCACATACTTTTCCATCATGTTGCTCTTTTGGTAGATCCTCTGGTGCTGCGTATGTTGTTGAACCAACATTTATGTTTGGTTTTGAATACAACATGGATGACTGTCCAACCAAATTCACCATACCAACAACATAAAGGTAACAACATATAAAAGTAATATAAAATTCTCATATATATTCAAACAGACCTTGGAGAAACCAAAATCACAGATCTTCAAGCGTGGGGCTGGAAATCCATCTAAAAGGATATTGTCTAGTTTTAAATCTCTATGACATATTTCCTGCATAAATAACGCCATTTCGCATCGAACAAAAAATAAAAAAATGGTATTGGATCTTAAACAATAAAGTATATATAAAGGAGCTTAATAAATTTATAATTAATCTTACCAATGAATGAAAATAATCGACTCCACAAATCAGCTGCTGGAAGAAATATCTCGCCTAAATCAAAATAAGATCAAAGAGTTCCACAATCTCAACAATTCCAGAAAATAAATAAATAAATAAATAAATAAATAAAGCGGCCTCATTTGACAGTGATTATATTTAACTTTACCATGATTTTCATACTCTCTCAAATACAAGAGTTAAATCCTACATAAACCGTAAAATAAAGAATAAAGAAAAAATAATTCTTTTTGGTGTTTTTCTAAACTAAAACCTTGTTTTTTAAAATATTCGTAAAAAAAATCAAATTTTATTCATAATTTAAATTTTTAGAAAGAACACACTTTTATCGCTAATTTACATTGAAAAAAACGTGATTTACTCGTGTGTGTGTATATATATATGACAAAATTTAAAAATATTTACCATTCATATAAAAAAAAGATTTAAATAGAAGACCTACTTTAATTTACACACAAATTTAAACAAATGTCTCAAAATTTCATTAATTTTCTAAATTAAGATTTAAGATCCGTAAGCATCATTCTATCCCTTACATTAATTATACATAATATATATTTTCGAAATTATATGATAATATATACCATAATTACTTTATATCATATTTATTATGAATCTTAAAGCTTACCTATTTTAATAAATTAAATATATAATAATTTAATTTAATTTAATTTTTATTATATTATATGCAAATTAATTATGGTATATATTTTAGTCAAATTTGATAATAAATATATTGAATATTTTCCACAAAAGAAACATTTTTGTCTTAATTATACATTGAACAAATGTTTTCTATCTACGATTTACTATTTTTGGCGTCTTTCACCATTTTTTCGTCTACTTTACATTGTCTTTCACCCGATTCTGTCTGATTTGTTTCAAATTTCGATCAATATTTATTTTTTCGGTCATCTCCTATCAGACGTCTTTCACCCTTTTTCCGTCCATTTATCTGGTGAGTGTATATACATATTATTTTATTCGTTCAAGTTTCCGATAAAAAAAAAATTTACTGTGAACTTTTCGGTCATCTCCTTCAATTATTAGTTTCATGTTATTAATTTTCTTTCTTGAATTATGAAATATAGTATACAATATATGATGAACTTTTTTCATTTTCTTATTTAAATACTAGTGTGCGAGTAATGAACTTCTGTTTTAAATATAGTATACAGTATATAATAAACTTCTTGTCCCTTTCTTAGTATATACTATTGCATTATTAAAATAATTTTATGTTAGTGCTTATTATTTACCCATTCATTTTTATAAGAATATATAAGCAGTGACACATATTTATTATATACCAAAGCATATTTCAAATATTGTTATTATATGATCATTATATACTCATGCATATTTGCAATAACACGTAAGTAGTGACTCATATAAATTTCACAACCATACTATATTTCACAATTTCATATACATAATTAATAATATGAAACAAATATGCACTCATCGGAAAAATTTGAAGAAGATGAACAAAATAAGAAAGAATGGATGGAGAGAGATTGGAAAGTGCAAAAGAGATCGGACGAAGGGAAGAATTTTTGAACAAAATCACCAAAAGAAAAATAATTAAGAGGTAATTTTGATTATAATATTACTATAATAAAATTAATCACATACCATATTTACATAGGATATCTAATAAATACAAATCTTAAGCGCATGCAATGACCCACTTTCCTTATTTCATTTTTCTATTTCTTTAATATATTATTAATAATAAACATGGGTAGTTTGGTCTTTTGGAATCTACATTTGTGTAAAATTAAAGCATATTAGCTATTTATGAAAAATTTGGCAACATTAGGTCCAACTTGTAATACAATACCCCTATTTAGGCTATACTAATTAGAACCCCTATAAAAAAAGAGCCCATAAAGCCCATGGTTAAATTTTCATAAATTACCAAGTTTCCCTTCTAAATCTTCTTTGTCTCGGTGTCCATTTCGCCAATTTTTTTCTTCTTAACCTTTCTTTCAAGGTTTTTCTTTCTCCTTTCTAAGAGCTTCAAATCTCCATTGTCCCTTATATCAATTCTCTCTTTTCGGCTCCTATTCTAGGCTTTCTATTTTAGCAAATGCAGCTGTTTCTCTGATGAATTGCCAATACTCCAACTATCTTCAATCCAACTTCATTTCTCACTACCAAGAATGCGACATTTCTCAGTTCTTCTGTTGGATCCTCCACAATGTCTTTCACAAAGCCACCTTCTGTCGTCACTACACTAATTGCACCCTCAAGCACAAGCTCTCCCATTTTTGTCCTCTTTGTTTCGATGTTTACGACAATTAACTCCTCCGTCGTCTCACCACCTAGTTATGTGCTTTAGTTGCACTTCAATCTCACATCTCTTGCGTCTCCTTTTGATTTTTCTCTATCTTCCTATGTCCTTTCTACTAAGATCCTTGTTTTGTCTTCTTCAATGATTTTGACTCTAACGGTGGCCTTTGTCATTCGGAGTCCATTGTCGCCTTTTTAGCTAGGAGAAATGTTGATGCTAAATTAGCAAAAATGATTGTCTCGTTGTGACTCATGTGTCTACTCAATCCATGAGGAAAGCAGCTTTTGATGTTAGGGCTATTGCGAATATGAAGATTAAGAATGCTGCGTTTGCAAAGAAACAAGCAATTCTCGCATTGGAATGACTTGAGTATCTTGTTCTTCAGGAGAAGGATAAAAATAGATATGCTAAAAGCAATGGAGATATTGTTGCTAGTGAGAGGAAGATTGACTGTGGCATTCGTAATATAGGGGAATGGTGGGTTTGGTGGGTTTGGTGAAATTGAGTGAAATGGCTTCGGAGTTGCACCACCAACAACTCTGGTTTATTTTTATGGTTTATGGGCGTGTATCTCAGATAGGCACAAACAGATTGCTTTCTTTGTCTATATGAAATATACATAGGTACAATTCTATCTCTATCTTTGTCATGCCCCGTCCTGCCATGCACGTCACACAACTAAGAGGAGGCGTATCGCCTAGACATCCAACGTGTATCTCTTCGCGAGATAAGAAGTTGAACACCTAGCTAGTAAGTGGAATTCTCACTACTCCATCGCAGAGTTCCATCTTGAACTCGAAAGATCTTTTCAAGCTATCGCAATGAAAAACACTAGTTCAGACAATTTAACTTAAACGCCTAGCTTTCAACTCTTAACTCAACTTCTGAGTGATAAGCACCAAAGGAATACAAACATAACACAGCGGAAAAATAATATGGAAAACACACCCCAATTTTATTACTTGGTTTAACACTTCAACAAATACATCTCTTCCTCACAAGCCACTTAGATGAAACCTAAATCCTAAGCTCCATGTCTTCCTTCACTCATTGGATTGCTACTCTTCGCGCCAAGGTGTTCAGGAGTATAAACCCCTTTCTTATCCTTCTCCTTACTCGACTAAGCAATCCATCTCCAAGACAATACTCAACTTATGCACAAAATTGTGCTGCAACGTTCCTTGGACACAATAACTTTAAACCATCCAAAGATGGATAGCTTGATCCTTGCCACAAATCATCTTACCTCTTATTACTTGACCTTAACGCCTGATGACCTAGGAAAGGAAAACTTAATACATAAGTTAAATACTTAGTGAGTGAGGGTTTTTAAAAAAACATTTTTGGGAATAAAAGCCAAGCACAAAACACTTTCTTTTCTCAAATGCGTCTTTTAACGCTTCATTTCGTAAATCACAGAAATCTTACATTAGCTCCTCTTATTCTGTTAAGATTTTATGAGCCCGTGTTATTTGTGAGTACGAAGTTGTGAGATATAATGCGTTTGAGAAGTAGAAGATAATATTTTATTCAAAGGGTTATTGCTGCAACCGTTACTTAATTAACTGGATATTCATGTTATGAGAATAATTTTTTTTATTGTTTCTATTTCTATGGATCGAAAGATGTGATCTGTAAGATTCATCTTTCATCGTTTTTTGCGGAAGAAATCTATAGGGTTGGTAAGTTCCTAACGACGCATGTGAAATCAGATGTAGCCCAATCAAGAAGTTCTAACTTCTGTAAGTGCTTTTTACTTTATTGTGCGTGATATTAATCTTTGAAAATATATACCACATACCATCCTTATGAAGATCGGGTATGAAGTGATAGTAGGTACAAAACTCTGATTGGATGATTGATGAGAAACAGGATCAAGAGGGAGATCTTCATCATTGAAACTCTTAATCAATAAACAAGAGGACACTGATTAAGGGGGAGGCACTAGTACAAATTTGAGTTTTAACGACAATAGTAATCAAAATATTGTGTCGTTAAAAATAAAAAAAGGGTGGGGTGGAAGTAAAATTTATCGTTAAAAATAATAAATACAGAATTTTTAATGACATAGTTTTTACGTCGTTATTTAATTTTTCTTGACATAAATTTTGCGTCGTAAAAATAAACTCCAGTAATTTTTTTTGTCCTATGGAAGGGTAATCTTCTAAGAGGTAAGAGGGCAATGGGTATTCAATTTGTTTGAGAGTTTCTTCTCTTTATTTATACTTTTTGTTTGTGAATTAAATTTGCATCTAAAAAACAACTTGTTTTGATTTTTGTTACAAATTATCTTAATATTTCTTACATATTCTTTTATGTTTTATTTTTTCTACTAACCACTTCCCTTTCAAAATTCATCAATCCAACTCCAATTTTTACTAAAATTCTCTCTAAATTTTATTTTGGAAAAACTCTTCCCTCTCTATTATGCCATTTGTCTCCCAAAAAATCCAGCAATCTTTTTTGATCTAATGAGGAGGTAATCTTCGAAGAGATTGTAGATACAACATTTTATTCTTTATTTATTTATATATTTTTATTTATATTTTACTTTATTTCACTTTATTTTTATTTATTTTGAAAGTTGGATTTGAATTTGAATTTGAATTTAACTTTTTCTTTAAAAAAATGAATATCAATTTTCTCCCTATTTTTCATCAACTCACCCAATTTTCTCTTTCACGATTTTTTCCCTCTGCCTCTTCACGACTCTCCCACCTTCTCCACTCTCAAAACACGATCCTACCCTCACTGCTCTATAAAAACAAAGAGGATTTTTTCTAGAGGATATGTTAGATTGAGATCAATTGGAAGTGTTGAAAAAAAGCTAAGAAAACTATTATGTCAAATTGGTCTTCAAAGGTAATTTTTTTTTAATTTTCTCTGTTTCTCTTCCCTTTTAAGACTGTGAATGGTGTATTTTTTCAAATTTGTTTTTGTTGGAATTTGATTAATTGATTTTATGGTGACTTTAATTTTGTTATGGGTTAGGGTTAGGCCACTTGGGTTTATTGTACTTTTATTGTTGCTTAAAATTTAGCACAAATTAATTTCAATGTGCTTCAAATTGGTTACATTTAGGTACTTAGGCTAATTGAATT